>NW_003299127.1:80233-112116 GCF_000151645.1 Tuber melanosporum | reverse complement strand
TCTTTTTCTCCCTTTTGTAACTGCTTTGTATTTTACCTAATTTTCCTCCCCTCCTTCAAATTCACCCTTTTCGATATTAATGGTTGATCGGGTTGAGCCGCTGAGGGGTTTATTCCCTGATTACAGGGCTCGCTCTTTCCCCCTTCTTCCGCAGCCCGTTCTCCCTTCCCTGTCATGCCCTTGACTTTTTATTATTCCCTTCTTGAGCTCCCTCACTGCCTCTCTTGTGCTTCTCGCTCGCTGTTGTTACCTCATTGTTGCTTCCCCTCACCTCTGCCTGTTCCTTTCCCTCCCACATTACCAACCCCCCCCCCATCCTATTACAGTGTTTCTCCACCCTGCGATATGCCTGGTGAAGGTCTCGCTGCCCCGACACCATTACCGATAACCACAATCTGAGGCTAACCATTTACCGCTGGTTTAATTTGCGCGGGAGCTTTAAATGCAGGTCGGATTCCGCCCCGAAAACATCATGATCGCGGCAAATACGCAGCCAGAGAGTGGTGCGTATCATCTTTCGTCGCTACAACACACCTCCGCGAGTAGTTCTGTGTCGTCCTCCTCCGACCAATGGACTTCAGCTCGACCATCTTCAGGCACTTCCACCCCGGTGCAGCCGACCTCTCGAGGGGCCACAAGCTCAGCGTTGCGAAATACTTCTGTCCCTTCCTCAATTTCAACGCCTCAACCAACAGTAGCTGCTGCGCCTCCTTCTGGGACTAGTAGCTCTACGTCGCATACCCAGACCACACCAGTATCATTTGAGCAGTCGCATCCGCAGCCGAGTGGTGGAAATGTTGGCTTGGAACAACCCCACCCTTCATCCTCGTCATCAGTAACAATAACCGCCGGCCCGACAAAGCGAGCCTCGGATGAAGGAGAAGAGGGCACCACACCGCCCGTGAAGCTAGAGAACCTCTCACACGTCGTGAACCTGGTCGGGGAGGACTCGCCACCCCGTTCACCGCCCAAGAGGAGTCGTAGTGCGGACGAGGATCGGCGGAGGTACGAAATTAGCGGGATGCCCGTGCCGGATGTCATCGAGATGGTAGCTGGGCTATTGACCAAAATTACCACTACAAACGACCGGCAGCACGATCAGCTGCATAGGAACATACCGCCCGCTGAAGCAACTTCCGGGTTGAGCGTCACCACCAATAGTGTTCTCGCCTTCCACGGAAAGAACGTGCCCAGCATCACCATACTCAGCTACCTATCTCGGATACACAAGTACTGCCCGACAACCTACGAGGTGTTCTTGTCCATATTGGTGTACTTTGACCGGATGACCGAGCGGGTTAACAAGGACCCTCACCACAATTGGCGAACAGGAACTGTTGATGCGGCCGGGGATTTAGATGGCGGTCCCGCACCCACTTCTACTGCTTCTTCCACTCCCACTCCGTCCATCACAGATGCGTATAATTTCTCGCATTTTTTTGTTGTCGATAGCTTTAATATCCATCGATTGGTAATTGCTGGCGTAACATGTGCTTCCAAGTTCTTTTCGGACGTTTTCTATACAAACTCTAGATATGCCAAAGTACATTCTCCCAGATTTTCTCTCCTCGATTCACTGGTAGCTAATTTGTCCAGGTTGGCGGTCTCCCACTAGCCGAACTAAACCACCTAGAACTACAGTTCCTCATCCTAAACGACTTTCGCCTCTCGGTGCCCGTGGAAGAGTTAGAAGCCTATGGAACCATGCTCGTGCAGTTTTACGCTAGGGAGGCGGTGTCCAGTGCGAACCTTTTAGATAATAACGTTAATCCGCCCCCCACTCCCCTTCCACAGCCTCCGACACAGCCCCCGACACAGCCCGCAACAGTAGAAACGGAGACACCGCGCGTGGAGAATAGTATTATGGCCTAGGGGGTGCGAGATACTGGAATTGATGCTTGCTTGCATGTGTAGAGAAGGGTAGAATTTGGGATGGTTGTAGTAGAAGGTTATTGAGGAGTTTGCGGGAGGGTTTATTTTTCTGTTTCTATCATTTCATTTCACTCATTCTCTCTCGTTCTCTCTTAATACGGCATGGCACTTCAACCTCAACCTCGGACTCAAACATGGACACGGATTCGTTGGCTGCATGGGAATTTTAAATAAAGGCGTCTTTTTTATATTTATTTCGTTTCATTACCAGGTTTATACAGCCACTCGGCAAAAGTTTTCGTGAAACGGAGTCTCACTTCGATGGAGATTATGTTGGCCCAAGGGGGGGGGCACTACGCAATTGGGGTCTGTGTGGGAGAGAGCCCCGTTCCATGGGCAAGGAGAGATTCCGTTTCACAAAAACCTCTTTTTTTTTTTTTTTTTTTTTTGATCCGACTGGCTCTAAATGGTGGCTTACTGCTTGCTTACACGCTTGAGCGGGAATTAACGGCGGGACGGGCGGGTGGACCGGCGGAGTAGAAGTTATCGGGATCGATCGATCAGGGGCGGCGTAGGGTGGGATGGGAAGGGCGTCTGGGGGGATCCTTTATACTATTCTTCATTGCGCTTGCTGGGATATGTCTTGAGCTTTGGTGTGGATTATCATGTTTTTATCTCTATGTTTGTTTTCGTTTGCTTGTTTGATTGATTTTCTCTGATTAGATGGCTAGCGGCGAATTTTGTTTTTTTCCTTTTCTCACAGAATTATTCTCTTTTCATCTTTTCATCTTTTATTCTCGTTCTCCATGGTCTGCGCTGGCGATGGAGACGGGTGGTGGGGGTTTCAGTATTTACGTGGGGAATGGAAGCGCGAGATAGGTTCGCGAGGCAATAGAGGAAGACAAAAGGTGGTGGGGGAGGGGGAAGAGACGAAGGAGAGTATTTATTCATCAGCAGTACATCTAGATAGTCTACACAGACATTTTTCAAACCTGTGCCATGGCGTCCTAAACTCCGCAAGTAGGAACATCACGAAGTTATGTTTGCAAGTAATAACCTGACTTGACGTCTACGCTCGTACCGATATCCTACAGTATCATAGCAGGGAAGCGGACGTGTCGATAGGGCATCCAAACCGCCGCCTTATCGCATAGCCCGGCTCAGCGTGGGGTATCATACTGTACAATCGCTACACTCGAGTACTCGAGTGTATGTGAGAACTCTTCCAGAGCACCACGTTTATGAGGTATCGTAACGCAGTCGCACCCTATCCATGCTACCGGCTAATAACGAGCTGAATTGAGTTGACCCCATATGTGTGTGGGGGGTTGAGGGAGGAGGGAGTTTGGAATGGGACCGGTGGTGGGGTCCGCACAGCACAGCACAGCACAGCATAGCACATCAAAGTAGACCGCTGCGCCGTAGGCATCGGATATGGGATGATGGGAGGGGGGGGGATGAGGCTGTAAATTACGGTAATCGTCGGTGAAGTGCGATTCTGTTTTTTTTTTTTGTTGGTAACTATGGTTATGGATGTTTCATACTTATGATACTATTCGAGTACAGTACTCGTACATACAGTGGTGGTGGTATCATATTAATGTCGTGTCGGGGTTGTGAAAGCGAGTCATTTGCTGTGATTACATGTTTTTCTTTTCTTTTTCGTTTCATTTTTATAATAATAATATTATAATACCTCGGTCACCGCGGAACTTCTTCCTTCCCGGTTTCCGGAGTTTTGAGAATGCTCTGAACGTGGAGTGAAAGTACCACTACTATACTCGTACTATATCACCAGGGAAGGAAAAATACGAGATGGTTTTGTTATAAGAGCATTGTACAGTACTAGTACGTACTGTAGACTACTGTACTGTACTGTACTTGTTTGCGGTGCTGGGGGTATAACCTTCTCATCCCAACTATTTGGATTACTCGCCATGCTTTTGGATTTTACTGCGAGGTCGCTGGCTCACTGGATGGGGTGTGAAAAGGAAGGAAGGAGGGAAGGGGTGGGGAAGGGCCCCTGGAGGGATGTTGTCTAGTTTAGGGGGGATTCGATTTTTCGTGCTTGTTGCTCTTCGTGGTTGATGGCTAGGAGAGGGGAATGTTTAATGGTTCTTATGAGATTTCTTGGTGGTTTATATCCTGGCGCTGGTTTCACTGGTTGGTCGAAAATTTCCCAAAAATTTTAATATCATATCCTGGAAATTACCTCCTTCGGGTCTCGCGTTTGGGTATCCAAGAGTTCCCACAGGATAGAACCGCGAGTGATGTGCTGTGTCGGACAAAAAGAGCGATATGATAGTAGGCTGATGGCCAAGCATTTGGAATTGGACCGGGCCGGTGGAATGATCCCGGCAGCCGGCTGCTGAGTGAATCACACACACATAATCGCGCAGGGAAGCATGGCTCACTGCGCCCCTGTTGCCTATTGTTAAGCCAGCAAACACTGGTGGCTCGCCGATATAGCGTCCAACTGACACGACACCTCATCACCCCCCTCGCCACCTCTCATCATGCCCGAGCCTCAGCTCAACAACGCCTAGAACGACAACTATCAGAACATGGACAGCAGCTCCAGTACCACCCGACCGCTGGAATTGCCTCTCCGGAGGCCCGTCGATATCAACTTGGCAGACTGGGGGCTCCGTACCCCGCTGAACTGGGCCGCTGAGGGGGGTCACGAGGAAATAGTGAGGCTGCTCCTGAACCGGAAAGACATCGACCCCAACCTGGCCGATTACCGCGGCCGAACACCACTCATTGCCGCTCTGGAGAACCGCCACGAGAATGTGGCCAAGCTCTTCATCGACCGGAAGGACTTCGATCCCGAACCTAACCACGTTGATGCCTCGTTCCCGCTCGCGTGGGCTATCGATATGTGGTGCGAGGAGATAGTGGAACTGTTGCTTGCCCGGAAGGATATCGACCCCAACAAGGGCGATTGCCGGGGTGGGCGTACCCCGCTGTGTCGGGCTGTGACTTGTGGGAACAAATATATCGTCAAAATGTTGTTGGATCGGGAAGGTGTGGATGTCAATCGGGCGGGCATGCGAGGTCGGACCCCACTGTCTTGGTCTGTTAACACGGGCTCCGCGGAAATGGTACGGCTCTTCTTGAGCCGTGAGGGAATCGAAGCCGATCTGGTTGATCGCAGCGGCCGAAGCCCACTCTCTTGGGCCGCACAACAGGGGCATGTAGAGATTGTGAAGCTATTGCTAGAACGAGAAGACGTCAGCCCAAACTCTGTGGACGCATTCCATCTTAAATCGCCACTCGCTTGGGCTGCTAGTTTTAGCCATGGGGGGGTAATGAAGTTGCTGCTGGATCGGAAAGACATCCAGCCCGATCTTGCTGATTCTAGGGGTCGAACAGCACTTTCACACGCCGCTGCAAACAATTGCACAGAAGGAGTGAGGCTATTGCTAGCCCGAGAGGATATCGACTCTAACTCGACGGATAGTGATGCACTCCACACGCCGCTACTCCGGGCCACCGAGAATGGCAGCGCGGGAGCCGTGGAATTGCTGCTACAACGGGCAGATGTCGAGCCGAACCGGGTGGATATCCAGAACCGAACCGCGCTCTCCATCGCCGCTCGGAGCGGTCATGAGCTAATATCGAGAATGCTTTTGGCCCGGGAAGATGTCGACCCCAACTTGGATAAACCAATTGTAGAAGCGGCCGGCAATTTCTACCCAAACATGATTTCATTATTCCTGGAGCGAAAGGGCGTCGACCTGAACGGAACGCTTGATAACGGGACCACGGCACTCGCGAATGCCGTTATGAGACGCCGCGTCGAGGCAGTGCAGATGCTAATAGCTCGAGACGACGTCAATCCCAACACAGTCGACAACAACGGCCAAACCCCGCTCCTTACTGCCATCCAGAAGGGATATCACGAGATAGGCATGGTCTTGCTCAGACGACCAGACATCGAGCTCAACACCGTGGACCGAGACGGCCGAACGGCACTCACTTACGCTGCCTCCAATGGGTGTGAAGAGGTGTCAAAGATATTGCAGGAGCGTGAGGACACCGATCCCAATATTGCTGATAACAGCGGCCGCACGGCATTGTCGTACGCCGCTGCGGACTCGGCGTCTGAGCCGATTGTTAGGATGCTGCTAGACCGACCGGATACTGATCCCAACCCCGTGGAGAACGACGGGCAAACGCCGCTTTCGCGCGTCATCGATAAGGGGCTTCATAGGATTGCCGAGATGATAGAGAGTCGGATTTACCCGATGGTGAACTAGTCTTGCGGTGATTCAGATATGGTTCTCTGGGTCATGGTTCTCGGCGGATCGGTGGATAGGAGTGGACTTCCTCTGCGGATATTTAGGTCTTCGATATTAGGTACTTCTCCTGTAGTGGCGGCGGCGGTGTCTTTGTCGATATACACATCAGCATCCTTCTTTCCCGCTTTCCCTCTCTCTTGATCTATCTACATGTGTTTTCAGTCAATGAATTTGTCATGTCGTAGCAGCGACCCGAGTTATCGCATTTCAGCACGTGGGGGATAGGTTAAAGTGAAGTCAATTCATCTCCCAGGATTTAGGTTTACACCTAGTTTTCCAGTTCCGCATCTATAGTCCACCCATAATAATAATAATATTATTATGATAATTATGATACAATAATAAATAATGATAAGGCAACCCATTAGATCACCCGTGGGGCATGCGTTGTGGCGGTTAGGCAGCACGTTCTGGGCACAAGACAGGGCACGATCCTCAAGAGTCAGGAATCGGGGGACAACCCCTGATCATCCATGCCCACGAAATACCGGACGAATTTTGCCTTCTTTTCATTTCTTTCCCCACGCTGCGCCCCACACAGTTCCACGGTATCCCACCCCACCACCCGAACACGCGCCCTCGGCGGAGCGAGGTCGGAGACTCTCTACACTGGGGGTGGATCACCACCTCGATGGGTTTGTACGGGATCGGCGGGAATGGTTCTTCGATTCTTGGTCCGCCCCCCCCCGCGCACTCCCGCTAGTCACGTATGGTACAGTATGATACTCCACACTCAAGCTACGGAAGGAGTTGTCACTTGACGAGTGATATTCCATGCCTAAGCTGGAATGCCTGGGCGCTATTGGTTGGTATCATATGATAATTCATACGAGTTGCTCTTGCAAAACCTTTTAACAGCCTGGCCCCACTCAACGTACCAAACCGTAAACGTCCCACATGGTCGCGTGGCCTAATGGTCAAGGCGCTGGTTTTCGGCACCAGAGATTGGAAGTTCGAGTCCTCCCGCGATCGCAAAACTTTTTTTCCCCCCATTCCTTTTCCACGAGAATCGTGCTTACGTCCTCCTCTCTCTTTTCACAAATGCGCAATTAAACATGCAGTGATTATTTATGACTGTTACATCTAAAAAACCCAACAATGATGAAAAGGTTCAAATTAATTAAAACGCCTCGGCGCCATTCTTTACGATGACTTGTGCACTATGTTGCTGTGACCATTATGATAGCTACGCAAGTAAATGGTATATCCCCAATTCTAATTTGCTTCCTTCCTTCCAGAGCGCATTCGTTTCGCTGTCGTATGATGATTCCCAAAACACCGATAATGTTCCTCTCCTCCACCCCTCTATTCATATTCTTGGTGCTGCTGTTGGCGCCTGCCACCGGTCACCCAAGGGTCTTCCAATCTAATCATTATCAACATCAAAACATACAACTACAAATAACAGGGTTGGCGCCACTCACGGGGTAACAAGATTGGGATTAATAAACCTCTCCCCCTTCTCTCTCTCCTCTACCGTGTCCTCAGGGACAGCGCCCCCGTTCACAAATTCTGGCTCTCTCACGACTTTAAGAGCGATAAATTTGTTCAACGGGACGTATATCCTCGAGAACATCCATGCGAGCCAGATACCTACGAAAAGCAGTGGGACGATGAGAAGAGATCTAGTGAATGCGTGATTGATTGCAAGGAAGCCAGCCATGGCGAGCTGGAAGATGAAAAGTCCGAGTATTACGCGGTAGAATATCATGCTCCAAGCTTGACCTGTGGAATGTTGGGGGTGGTCCATTGCTAGCGAGGGTTAGTGCGATGATGTGTTAAGGCAAAGAGGGTGAGGGTGAGAGTGCGTACAGTATAGGAGTTGGTATTTGTATGTAAAGTATCCGATGACAAAGTATACCCAACCAAACCCAAGAATTAACCCTCCAGCGGGCAGAACGCTGTAGATGATACAGATGATGAGAATCAAGATAGGTTGCGGCAGGTAGAACCCGTAAGAAAACGTCGAGGGCCTGGCAAGGTCGGCGAAATCTCTAGGCGTTTTCGCCCCGGCGTACATGATAGGATAAAGAGCTACACTTCCAAACTGGAGGAGGCGGAACGGAAACATACCGATTCCTTGAAGGATGATTAGGTTCACGTAGAAAGAAGCAAGATTTCCAAGGGACCGCGCCAGCGCATATGCAATGGTTGTGGTATCGGAGAGTGAGCCCTTGAGCTGCTCCCACAGGTTATTGAAGGTAAAGGCGGTTCCGCTGGCAGCACATGTAAGAACTTGAAATGTTAGGCTTGCGAAATGGATACTTACAGGGTTGTAAAGGCAAAAAACACATTAAAGAACGTGAAGAAGAAATTCTTGCTGATTAGTGAAAGCTCCACGTCTCCTTGTGAGATTTGGCCTTGGCAGTTTGAAAGCCCTAAATCCTTCACGATCAACGCATTGCCCTTGGAGTGGACTCTCGGGAACAAGGCTATAGGTTCTTACAGTCATAGAAGTATGGCGCGAGGATGCTGAAAAGTGTCAAAACCGCGGTTGGCAAGAAGTTCTGGATCAAGGAACTAATAATAGGGCTGCCCTCCAGAAGATCTGCAAGCCCAGGCAAAACCCGACGGATATCTGAAAGGTTCAAAAGACCAGCAAGACCAGTGACTGGTATAAGCCAGACAATTGAAAGTAGACTGACAAGGATACTGATTCCCCATGAATAAATCAGACGAGTACTGCGGGACCTATAGGTATTCTTCCAGACGATATCCGGCGGCGCGGGTGCTTGGGTAGCTGTCATTTGGTTGGCGCGCGGATCCAGAACAGCTTGAATCACAACTTGCTTCATAAGAGTTAGCGGGGGTCCCATTCACACGGCGGTCAGAGACTTGCAGCTGATGCAACAGACTCCATGGTAACAAATGCATTGGAACTGGGTTCATATTCCTTCTTTCTAGCCTCAATAATCTCTTCATCAAGTGCCTTTAACTTCATCCTAAGATAGTCGATTGCATCAACCTTCTTTCTCTTCAGGCCCCATAGCCCAACCCGTATCGTCATCTTTGGCCTATCATCCCCACGAGAAGGACGAGGGCCCCGGTTAAGAAGTGGCTGTGTTTCCTCATCACCCGGTTGTAACGGTTGTGGGGGTGATGGTTGGATAAAAGGCAGAGCTTCCAAATCTCTCCCAACTTTGCGATGCCTGCTGTAAACGACGTATACCTCTTCCAGCTGTCTCACGAGATCCCGCCTTTGCGCCATAAGACGATCTAACACTGCCCAATTCCGGCAGATAGTAACCGAGTCGACTCTTCCGATCCGCAAGCCTTCAATATATTCCTTCAGGGCATCTTCCGACCTAAGCACTTTTGGAATCCCGGACAACCTCACGGTTCTATCGGTAACCGTGACTTTATTCCCGAGATATTTTTGCCGGACAGCAAGCACCTTTTTGGTCTGGTCGAGAAGCAAATAGACTGCTAAGGCAGTGAACAGGTACACAAACACCACGTAAGCCCAAAGGTATGGCCCATCAAGCTTGATTTCATCCTTATCTTTACCACCAAGGACATTCATCCCCCGACCAGCAGGTCTGAGTGCCCATTCCGAAAACGAAACCCGAGGTTTCGAGACCGAGTGGTCAAAGTGCAGATGTATAGGCATGAGCAAGCCCAACGCTAGCACAGCTGCAATCGATAGGAATCTAATAGACATCTTGAAAAATGACAAAAACTAAAAATACCCGTGAGATTCCATGGCGACGATGCAGTGCGGGCAATTAAAGTGCTTACCACATAGGCATCAAGACCAGCAGACGACAGTACTTGCTCATCCGTTATCTCCCACAGCACCGGTATCCAGCCGAAGAAAGTCTTTGGTAAATTCGGTAATGACGCAGCTGATGTACCTCCTACTTGTCAGCTTTGAAAAGATGTCAAAAAGGATAAAAAATGAGGGAGCTCCCACCCCTCAGATCCCCATTCAGCTCACCTGAATCAAGTGTCTTTTTCCGCGCCGCGTAGAGCGAGGACCACCTTGGCCTCAAGAAACAAAACGTCAAGAAAGCACCCAATCCAAGAGTCGTGGAGATAACTAGCTGGGTTGGTAAATCGGTCCTCCCTAGGCGAAATCACAGTCAGTCAGTCAAAAATGCGATGCGAAATAAAATGGAATAGAACAAGGAGCTGAGGAACGCATACTCGTATCTGTCGGAAGTCCGATGTGCGTATCATTATTACTCCTTAAGAGCGTTACTCCATCGTGTAAAGTGTGAATAGCCATCCTGGCCCTCTGTACGGGGAACAGAAGAGTTCCTGTTTTGAGCGCGATGATGAGGAAAAAGGCCTTTCTCCCTCGAGAATAGAACGGCGAAAGTTTTCAAGGGCGGGCAGCGGGTCCAGCTGGCAAATTCCGCCAAGACGTTGAACTGACGACACCCGTCAGTGCCAGGTGCCACGTGACACCGCCCTCCTTCCCCCGGTGACACGAGAACAAAAGAATTTATTGGTTCTTCATTTTCTTTTCTCCACTTCTCTCACATCATCTCCACTTCTCTCATGATTGAGTTCTGATACGGCACTCTTACTGACCAGAGCCCAACCATTGGGGTGATGAGGGTGTTAATTATCAACCAAAGTAGCCATTGGTGCAGGAACTGGTACGCTCGGAAATTGATCTCAAAACTAGTAGGTTTATTTGTTGAATGGGAAGCGGTGCTTCTACCTTATTGGCAAAGCAGTTAAGTTATAAATGCTTTTCTTGTGTACGAATCCTCCCAAAGCTTTTGCTCGCGAAATGCTGACCAACCATCCAGTATAATACAGCAACAGTACCTGTAATTATTATGTTACTTGGGTATACAATACCAAGGTACTCAAGCAACCAGATTTCGGTACTTGAGAATAAGTACGGATACAAGCATGCAGAGTTTCAGCCTACCATAGTACTAGTACTTTATTGTACCGTAAGTTATTCAGGACCCAACAGATAAGTTCATCCAATTCCATAAATCCTTAATTGTATCAAACAACTATTATCCTGTAACTACTCATATAGGGTCTTATGACAGTATCTCTTAGAGATGTAAAATAATGAGGTTTAGTGCATCTAAGGATTGAACCTCTCTAAGGGATAATAATTCCAGAAGTGGATAGTTGTAGTACCCGGAGTAAACAGAAGTACAGGGTCCATAAGGATTATTGTACTGTACATGTATATGAATAGGCGTAGTCTTAAGTGTTAAAACATGGACTACAACTTGGCCATACCTACTATTATGTAAATATAGAAGCCCATCTCCCTACTTAGAATAAATACATTCCTCGAATTCCCCAATTATTATCGCATCTAAGTGTTTCTATTACGTTCATCATTACTATCATAACCTACGGCCAAGCCATTTCTTCGCCTCCATCAGTTTATGAGTTATTGACCTCACCAATTTTGTCCTCATCATCCACACCCCCCAATTTCCAACCCCCACCAGCAAGTCAGTTGGGGAATGGTTTTTTTCTACAGTTGGTGAACAAAGTAGTTTACCATTAGTATTTTAGGAGTGGTCATGGATAAGCTGGATGAGATAAATTATCAGATTTGATATGTTGTCACAGTACAGGTATCTCATCTTGCAAAAGTGACGATGGCTTCCGGCCAAGGACTATACCATCATCGAAACGTTTCAAGACTACAAGCAATCCTAAACCATCTAAAAAAAAAAAAACCTCAACAAACAAACACAGAAACAGCGGTATTCTTCCCGCACGCCCGCAGCACAACCGGTATCATACAACACAAGATAAGCCACCGCACGCATACCGGCCGGCTATGCAGTAATTGCGGAGCTTGGCCGAAGAACGCAGTACTCGTACAGTACATCCTTGTTGGAACGCGCATCCAGGGAAATCCGAACTTTACGCGAGGAAGACAAGGGTCCGGAAACGGGTGCACGTGTATTATCCAAGCATGGGGAGCCAGCCTGTTACCGCTATACCCGGGGTATCTTGCTTCACCACACTGTCAGCACGCAGAGACGGTGGTGTGGTGGTGGTGGGGAATGGGGAAGGATATCATGATGCAAAGAGCGCAGTGTGGTCTCGCCGAGATGGTCATTGTTTTTGTATCATACCGCCCAGCACACCGTAATGGCACAACTCGTTTGGACAAGCTGGAGTGAAGTAGTAGGCAGGCAGAGCCCTTCCTACCCATCTTCTTTAGAATTTCGCCTCGACGGAGCTCGTGAGAGGGGAATGTGGGTCCCTTATGTCAGTCCCTTGCCTCAGGACATGGTGGTATGTGAGATGCTGGTCCACGGCCCGGGTTCATATATTGCTCGACTAGGGGAGTAAGTTACTCGAGTAGGGTATTGTACAAGTACACGTGTACCGGCATAACGAAACATGGGTGGGGGGATTGATCAGCTAGGATATTCATATATGGATAGTACTTGTAATAGATATCTTTTTAATGAGCAGGTTTATGCAGGTCCATCTCTATCTCTACTCGTCACTATCTCCCCTTGTATGATATAAGAAAACTTGTCTGTGCGGGGCAAAGATGTTAGGACCGTGGTTTTGTTGCGGGAGTGTTTGAAAGTAGCGGTGCGGTCATTCACCGTCACTCCGATCTGATGGAAGGGAATCAATAGCCACGTAGGGTATGGCCAAGCAGTGAATCCC
Source organism: Tuber melanosporum (assembly GCF_000151645.1). Taxonomy (NCBI): domain Eukaryota; kingdom Fungi; phylum Ascomycota; class Pezizomycetes; order Pezizales; family Tuberaceae; genus Tuber; species Tuber melanosporum. The sequence goes on along the minus strand of NW_003299127.1, from coordinate 99,319 downwards.
CGATGTCGTACCGCACCGTTACTTCACACCTATCCTAGATTTTGATCCAAATAATCGCCGCTGACTGTCCTCGCCGCCATGGAAGACGACCGCAGGGTAAGAGGGCGTATCCTAATTCTGGCCACAAGCAAAACAGCCTTACACAGTAGGTGGGAGAGAGGAAGTGTTTGGAGATAATTATCGGTATATTACGGTCCGTATATAATTATTATTACTCGAATATTATGATATAAATTCTTTCGACCGACGGATGGTGGGGGGATACCTGTACCCTATTAACTTAAGTTATCCGGGGTTCGCCAAGCCAAGGAGATGATAAAGGCTGGGCGGTGCTGGGGTTCTTAAAAGGAGGAGGCATTTCAACAACTAAAAAATCACCCAATTGAATTAGCAATGAACACATCTTAAAATGAGCAAGATAATTAAGAAAACCCTTTGATAGGACTATTCAATATTTGTTCTTCTTCGTATCCATGAACTTTGTTTGTTAATTGGGTCAGTATTATATGGGAAAAATGCTTTAGTAGTTATGAGCACTTCAATATTAACGGGGTAGCTGAAGTGGTGGGTTTGAGGTGTCCGATACAATGCGGTTGAGTGTGTGGCACCTGTTTGATCACCATGCCAGACCCTGTCGTCGTAGACACCAAAAACTGCCTGTGAGTACCAGTACTCGAGTACCGGTATATGCAAAAGCTGTTTTCTTTGACCTAATACTAAAACAATCGGGGTGGTAGAGTTCACAGAAGTAAAGAAGAGCGTAAATATTGGATAGTTCAATGTAAATTTTTTTTCTTAATTATCCTATATATTTATTTAGGATATATTCATTGTTAATTCCATTGGACTGATTTCAGACCCCCAGCACCATCCAACCTTAACCGAGACTCTGTCTTGGCGAAAAACCTGACCGTACTCGAGTACCGTATCATACTTATACCTGTATGATGGAGGAATGGTGCGGTGCGGCACTAGACAAGGGATACGGCAGATGTTTTCGTACAAGACAGAGATTATTTTACTTGTACGGGTTAACCTAAATTAACTGTGCAAAAAACCCTAGCCCTAGAATTTGTACTTGTACGGTACTCGGACTTGTACCGTGTCTAGCTTAGATCAGTTGAATAGTTGGACGGTAATCTTCTTTGGCAGACTAATTATCCCGTTCGGCAACTCAAGGATTTGTTTAGAATGCGTTACAGGCCAAGCCTCAGAAATATATGAAATGCCCCTGGACTTGTCCTTTTTCAGCTTAGCCCCCCAGGGAGGTCCATGGTAAAAAAACACCAGGCACCCCCCCCCCGCGCACAAGGGATGGGCCGGCTCCATTCCACGAGCCCAGTACCGGTACTCGAGTAATTGTTGACAGAAATGTCTTTGGGAGGACTATCCATGCGAAGGTAAGGGCTTTTTGTTTTCCTCCGAACGGGTGAACGGATAACGCTCGTATCATAAAAAATGGCACACAGAGATATGCTGTGCGTAGATTGCACATCGATTATTAGCGATATTGCAGTGCTATGATAACACGGTATCATGGAGGGAAGGTTTTGTGAGCCGCCCTGAGAACACCGGTACCACCCGACGATCCGGAAGTGTGTGGCTTTCTGCATGGCACAAGAGCCCCTAAAGTACGCCATATCGGCCCCTCGCCCGCCAGGGCGCCCAGAAATCATCTTGACACTTATCGATGGTACTTGTAAGGCATCTATGTACCAAAACTTGTGACACCTGAGCTAGTACTCGTACTCGAGTACCGTGCAAGTGTTAACACACTTGGCTAAGTGCTCCCTACTCAATATGTTTCTCTTCCCCGCACCTAGTTGCTTTTTCTCAAGTTACTCGAGTATGATAGTCTACTCGTACTTGCTTCTTTATCTCTGAGGGTGCCGGTGCGGTAATGTTACAACTGCAGATTTTGGTAGACTCCTTATGTGTATGGTGAGTGAAGGTTTACGAAGTGCACAAGGACGTTGAGGATGAGTACGGCCATAGCTCCTGCCTCTGCGCCTGTGCTGTACGAGTAAGTTTGATGCTTGAGGACAATTGACCATGTGCTGTGCATGTGCGGGCGCTGTGGCATATATGCACGATATCAGCAGAATGAAGAGGTATGGGCAGGCATTAGTTCCCTAAGCATGTATGGAGTAAAAAAACTCCAACTGGTGGATAGAGTACTCGTATAGTAGACGGGGGGAACCCTGCCTACCACTCCTCCATGTCAAGGTTCTCCCTCACGTTGGAGCTTTGATGCCCATTTTCGCCTTGAAATTGCAGCTGCCGGGTGCTTAGAAGCTCTGTGGGCTTACTGCTCTTGTCTTATTTAGTATGCACGAGTACATATTCTCTTGTGATTGTGGACAGATCCATTACAGAGTTCCCGGGTAGTGTAGATGGCGGAGAAGGAATGGTCCTGCAGGACCCAAATCGCCTCAAGACCGCCAGTCCGCTCCGTGGACAGGACGTTGTAGTCTCTCTTCCCCCCTCCCCACTCATCCCATCCCCGTCTCAGCTCCCTTCGTATCCCTTCCTCAACTACATCCCTCTGAGAGAGAAATTGGGGGCATCTTCCCCTCCTCTCCTTTTCAAAAAAAAATAATAATAATTTGGCGGTTCGAATTCTTCCCCTTTCTTAGGTTCGGTTGCGTGGCACTGTTGCATTCACCAGTCGTATCTTGATAATTTATTTATTCTGCCTCGTATTTTCTTGTATTGTACTAGTACGGGTCCGTACTGTACCCTACCTAGGTGACAGGCTCCTCTCTTCGCTTCCCCCTCCTTATCCGCCATCCGAAGAGCCGGAATGCAATTGAAACGAGAGAACTGACGACTCAGTTTCTTTTTTTTCCATTCTATTCTCCTTGCGCTACGTTCCTTATACATGCGTCACCCGATGGTCTGAACTGCAGTACTTTCACCATTTCACCATCTTCACTGCATGAGTCTCTCTCTACTGTTATCCACACATCTCTCTATCTCTGTTGAAGGAAGGAAAGAGAGACAAAGAGAGGGGAATTTTGGCAGCTTTGGTTTGTTTGTTCCTACCTTTGTGGTCCACTTCTCGAATCATTGCCGGTTGGCAGGTCTCCAATTTCTATCCAACCACCATCACCTATCCATACAGCTTCCTCCGCAAAAGAGCAGCAAGCTGGCCAACCACCCGCCGGTTCACTGCACACGCATACGTGCTAGTGCTGCTGCTGAGCCAAGAAATTCATTGCGCCCCCCCAAAACCCAACCATCCCACCCACCCACACAAACCAGAACAACCACTTCGTCAGCGCAAGTCCCCCAGCTTCGGATCGATTCGACTGCAAAACACGAGAAAAAAATAACAAGGGGCCTGCATCTTAATCAGTTTGCCCGTGACGTGGAGCTAGGGGCCTCGTTCCAATCGCCGCGTTTATCCCATAAGCCGCAGCAAGGCCAAACATAATTGCATTTCTTGCCATTCGCAGACCGGGTATCATGGGAAAAAAGGATCCAAAACCCGTTTCTGGGACCAACGGTAGCTCTGTTAAAGGGAAACATCTCCATGAAGGTCACAAGATGACAGCCGCTACATTCGCGAAGGTAGCGGCAAAGCAGGACGAGATAAGGCAGAGGGAACCGCTTGAAACTGACTGTCCACCCCGAGCTCCTCCCAAGGATACGTCCACTCAAAAATCACCGTCACCAACCAACCAGGTGGCTACGAGAAGGAAGCTTCTGCAGAGACAACTGACCAGTGGAAAATCTGACATGGCGCCGGTTGCTCTTAATACAGCTACCGCAATTTCGCGGATTGCCGATAATTGGGCTCCACCCACCAAATCCCCCTCACCTTCTACAACAATGAAGGGCCCTCGAGTGAAGTCGACACCCAAAGCTTCGACAAGGCCGTCGTTCAAGTCGCAAAGCTCTGATGCATCAAATTCTAGTGGCCTCGCAAAACTTAATTCGCATCCCGCTTCACCTGCCCGTGGCTCCTCGGATAATCCGCCTCCTTTACCTGATCGACCGGCACCGCAACGCTCTGCATCAGTTGAGGGGGGAAGTTTATTGAGTATTGTCAAAAAAGGAAGAGAGCAAATTCAATCCGGTGGATTGGGGGCTGCTAAATTTCTGGGCAAAAAGGGACATGAGGCTTGGGGTAAAATTAAGAAGGGGAAGGAGAAAAATGGCCATTCTGGACCGATCGGTTCACCTTATTCTGGTGGGGGTAATGTAAGCCTCAGGGATTCTAGCAATGACATCGATGTTTTCGGCATGGATTTACGGGAAGCAGTCCAGCGGACTAGAATTGTGAAGGAGAGGAAGGGACCTGCCGATGCAGCGTATTGGATGCCTGCTTTGGCGTATCGATGTCTTCAGTATGTCTCCCGGTCCCCTTGATTACCACCCTGAGATAGAGAAAGATGGCTGCTAACATGGAACTTAGATATCTCAATGTGCATGGCCCACCTGAGCTTGGAATTTATCGAATCCCAGGAAGCACATCTGTTGTTGACGAACTGAGAGCAGAGTTCAAAATACGTATGGTTTCACGATCCCCTGAACACTTCAAGGCTGAATTTTTTTTTGGGGGGGGGCTTTTCAGGGCATGACGTAGATCTTTTTGACAATCCTCCCGATGACCTCCATACTGTATCGTCTTTGCTCAAAGCATGGTTCCGGTCATGTGAGTATACGCCAATAGTATGTCCATTCTGGTTTATTCCCGTTAACATATCACAATAGTGCCCGAAGCTGTACTTCCCCCGGAGGTACAAAAGAGGGTATACGAAAAGTGTAAGGATCAAACAGATGCTCCAAAACCGCCCCAGGCGTTCATCGACGAGCTTTCACAACTACCCCCCTATGTGAGTCATCTTCCCTGCCCGTCTGATCGACTGGTTGTCTTGGAAATAAATACCTAACAAATACAATTTAGAATTACTATCTACTTCACCATCTCTTTTCTCATCTGAGTGCTGTTTGCGGCGCTTCTGCCATAAACAAAATGAATCTTGCTAATCTTGGCATGATATTCTGCTCTACCCTTAGAATTGATCGGTTTTGCTTTAATTGGCTTGTTAGTAGTTGGGATGAATGTTGGGCTGGATGCAAGACGGAAGAGGAAGAGTACAGGAGGGCTATTCCAAGTAGGCAGCCTTCGACGTCCTCTTCTGGCCAGAGCCAATACCACGACGCTTCCTCAGCACCCGAGTCGCGGTCGACCAGTCAAACCAATGTTGACCGTTATCCGTCAAATTGCTCTAATGCTCGGCCTCAAAAGACACCATCACCGGAGCCTAGATTTATTGCTAGGTCTCTCAGCAGGGTCGGACGCCGTAAAGGGGGATCTAGTAAGGATTCGAAAGAGCGGAAGGAGGGAAAGTCCCAACCTTCCCCACCGCTTCCCCAAGAATCGTTGCTCGGAGCTCACAGCGATGAGGGGAAATACAAGGATCTTGACCAATCAAGTCTGCAAGTGGAAATAGGTCGTCCACCCACAACTCCAGCATCGGAGTTCAGTTTGGCGGCGGATACTCAACCTCCTAGGCTCACACCAGACGGTAGTAGCAGTATCGATAGGCTGGATCTGAAGTTGCCAAGTATCCAGCCAGTCAGCCCTATTGAGGGAGATGGGGCCATGCTTTGACTGGGTGGTAGCGCCCGGAATATCTAAAGCATGAAGCTAAGAGGGGTTACTATGGAAATTTATTGCTGGCTACTGCGATTAGGAAACTCTGTTGGTCCTCCGGTAGGGCTTATGAGCGCTACTAAAAAGCTTTGCTTTCAGTATACATACATAATGACCTTTCCTTTCCAGTTTTCCATTTCCACCGTTTCTCCCGCTCTTGCTCGAGTAGCCTGAGTAGTGGGTGCTAGCCTGGTAATGTTTTTTTCTTTCTTTTCGGTTTTCTGTCAATTGGAGTTGAGCGAGCATTCAGTCGATTTCTTTCTTTTAGTTTTCTGTTTGCGGAGGCACGAGTATAGACGGAAGAATTTCGCTAAACTTATTCCTTCTTCAATTCTACCCTTGCACCTGATATGTACCCCTCATATTTGCTCCTATCTTACCTTATCTTGCCCTCCCCCACCTATATCATTCGCTTCACTCGTAGCTAGCCACGAATTTCCTTTCGACAAAAAATCACGCTCTTTTTCCTAATTTTTATCATTCTTCCTCATTGCTATGTTTGTTTTCATACTTGCCATCGATCTTTCATCTTTCCCCTATTTCCATTCTTTCTCGTTTTTTTGTGAAATAAAAAAGTCGGGATATCCTTTCATTAGCTGTAACTCCGGAGGCGTTTTCTTTTTATTTTTTCTTGCCAATCTAGCTTCTTTACTCTTTTTTTCACTTGCTTCCCTCTTGAAATGTTCGCTGGTGCTTCGATATGCGCTTGAGCGAGTAAGTAACTAGGTGTTTTACTCTTTTTTATTTATTTATTTATTATCATATAGGTCTTTGTAGTCTCTTTTTGTTCGTGTTTTTGGTTTCTTTTTCTTTTTTTTCTTTTTTTCTTTTTTTCTTTCTGGTTAGAAGTACCCGTCGTGGATTGTGATGATGGACTGGTGGATGGGTTAGGGTAGGTGGGTGGGATAGGGTAAACGGGGGATGATGGTGGGGGTGTGATGCGATATCCAAATTTATTATATCATATTATCATAACGTGTTACTCCGTTCTGCGCTGGTGTTATCATAATTATTATGATAATATTATCGTGTTGTGTGGTATTTAATTCATAAAGAATCACTCGAAGTCGGGACGGTTTTAGGTGAGTGAGTTTTGAGCGGATGCGGTTCACAAAACTGGCACCGCCTGGCTTGACTAAGGTTCTGTACCCAAACACCAAGAACCACTTTTGTAGAATGCTCCAGGAAGCAAACCTTCCTGGCAATGACACCAAACTTGGACGTATATATCATAGTACTTGAGTATTGGATCAAATCGTTTTGTCTCGTTACCTTTTTCCACGAAGAGGGTCAGTTCTTTCCCCACTCGGGTAACATCAACGCCCATGAGAATCTACCAAAATCTCATACCGCGTTACCGAATCTGTGGGTAACTTAACATATGAAGCTTTTTGAAAACCCTAAAAATGGTAATAATAAAAAAACCGTAGAGCGAGAATGAGGGGCTAAGTGGGAGAGTATGTGGTTGCAATGAATGATACCTTTTTCCAGGGAGCCCCATGCGAAATTTTGGCACTTTCACATCGGGCGATACGATTGTACGTCGTGAGCTCGATCCCAACCTTTTCTTTTATTTGCGCTTTGATTTTCTAGCTGGCGTCCCATGCCAATTGTCTCCAGCAAGGCAGCGCTGGGGGTCCTGGCGTGGTCCGGGTGCGTATCATATTGTTCGGGGACAAAATTAACTAGCTCTCAACGGCAATGGCAATGCTCCCCTCCTCATCACCCCCCTCCCTCAACACTTCCTTAAGAAATTGCTCTACACCAACCAAAACCAAACCAATTTACTTAATTTCTTTTTTCAATAAACTATGCCTCCTATTCTTCGCAGTCATGCCAAACAGCCTATTCCCTCCAAGCATTTTTCTGAGTTTACAAGGGGACGAATTCTCGGGTTACGCGAGCCTCAGATGACAAATCACCAAATTTCCCACTACCTTGACATTCCTCTCAGTACTGTTAAAAGCACATTTGCAAAGAGAGATCAAGAGGGCAAGGAGAATGAAGGTAGAGGAAGACATCCTAAAACTACGAAGTTGCAGGATGATGCTATGGTAGAGGAAGCTCTCAAAAATTGCCATACCAGCTACTCTGAGATTGCTGAGAGAGTGGCTCCCAATGTTTCTGCTAAGACTGTGAAGAGAAGACTTGCACAAAAGCTTCTTAAAAAGTGGATGGCATAAGAGAGGGTTCATTTGGATGAGGATCTAGCTCAAAAGAGATTGGAATGGGCATTAGCCCATAGGAATTGGACAAGGCAGATGTGGAGAAGGAAGGCAATATGGGGGGATGAGGTAGCTGTGGAGAGGGGAGGAGGAAAGAGAAGAAAATGGGTATTTAGATGTCCAAAAGAAAAGTGGAATAAGGATTGTATTGAACCTACTGCTAGGAAAGGAGAGAGAAAGATTAGTCAGATGATGACTGGTTGTTTTTATAGTCAAACTCATGGTCTTTTTTTACCTGTTTTTCCTGATCCTACTTCTGCTGGAGGTGGAGTGACTGGAAAGTCAATTATTGATGTTTATGATTAATATGACTTTCCAGAGATATGGGAGGATATCAAGGAGCATGTTGGGGAGGAAGAGGTATTTTTGATCATTGACAATGCTAAGACTCATTTGCCTTTCAGGAGATGGCTCAAGAGAAATTCTATTCATCTATCTAAAAAGGCATTTCCGTCCAACCAACGAAACTATGAAATCTATGAATCTTGGCGAGAGTGCCCCTAGGTACATCCACACCATCGTATACCCCTTGTTCAATCATATTGTTATCAGGTTCCATCTCTACACCTCCAGGTGTCCTGTCTGTACTACTGAGTTGAGGGTGATAGAAACCGATCCACCATATAGGCGCTTGTTGATGGGTAGGACGGCGGGGTCAGCTAGAATGGTGGTACATTGATCAAAAGCCACGTAACGTCTGGGATGACATGTAAAACGGAATGCCTTCTCACGAATAGTACTGACAGATGAATATTTCAACAATTTTAGTCTGGTGTCGTAGAGGATCTGACGATAATGTCGTTTATTCTTCGCCAAGAAACCAATCCATTCCTGTTCCCGCTCCTCCTGCGTATAATTGAGGGGACCATCCGTCACCTTGAGAAGGGCCCAAGCATCATTCATATTGATCGGACTGATGCCTACCAGGTTGGAAGCAGGGGGCGGAGTATTGTTAAGTGGCGTAAGAAGGCGATGGAATAATCGCCACCGAGGCGATTCCAGAGACTGCTGCGAAAAACAAATAACACGATAATATAATGGACGCCGCCATGTGAGATAAAAATTAATGGAAAGAGTGTTGACCTTAATGATCAGATGATAATGTAGATGCTTTTTCTCCTCGTATTCACTTATCATGACGTCTGCCGGGACAGCGACATTGCCCATGCGATGATGACCGGGGCGGATAACTTGCAATGTAAGAAGAACAAAATTTCTGCTATCACTAACAGGCAGTACAGTGACGATGTAATGACTCTGGTCTTGAGAAGAGGGCAACACCTCATCGGTAACAATAGTACTGTGCCATGCAACATTCTTGCAGTACGCTATAGCAGCACACACCTTGTGGTGAAAGTATCGTGTCATGATGATGATAATCTAATATCGGCGGCGATAGTGAAAACGTTGGCGGCAATAAGGAAAACGGCGACGATAGGTAAAGCGACGCCGATAAAACCTCATATTTCCGTTATCGGTGATGAGATCCTCGTCCAGTGTTGCTTCGAGGGCTTGATAAACGTCAGGGTGATGCTCGCGCACGCAACTTATAATGACACAGTGTGAGTCAGAGGATGGCGATGACTTGTATCCTTCAACCTTTATTGATGTTGTGGTGTGATACCGTAAAAAAAAAAAAAAAAGTTGGAAAGTGGAACGGGGCCCTAATAAATATATGTCAATGCCAAGAAATTCCCTAATACGGTTAACTCCCACTCCCATCCCACTGTAGTATATAAAATTAAAGTATACTACAGTGGGACCCTAACCCCGATAGTGGGATTATGTAAATATCCGTTATAAATATAATAGTTGATTCCCACCCGTTGAATACTCGGAAACATCAGCAGCGAAACATGTTACAATTCGACGACATGACACAGATAATAAGCGAGCATCTCAATGTCTCTCCTCCTCATATTCCTTCTTCTCCTCCTATTGTACTGTCGCCTACCGAAATAGACTCGCTGATTCTTGAACGAGATCCTTCGCCGATACTGACACCTACACAATGGTGACGAATCAATGAGATCAAGGAAGCGGCGGAAGCACTACAGAATATATCGGAGACAAAACACCCCGGTCCATCGATTGGCTCCCCTCCGTAGAACCCGAACAGAGTACCGGGGTGGTGGCGACAGTTGACATTACTACAAGCACTCGACCCATTCCTACCGGTAGAATCTGTTCTAAATACCTTATGGTTACGTACCCCATTGTGACGGCCTCACAGCTAACAGGATTGTGGACACTTTGCGATGGAATAACCTCGAACTTGTCCTTGGAGCGGAGCAACATGCTGATAGCGGACTTCACTACCACGCTTTCTGCTGTTGAGTGGGCAGAGGGAGATTCGAATCCCGAAATATACAACGCTTCGACATTCAATTCCGGTCTCGAGTATATCACCCGAACATATTGGCAGTTTACTGAACTCCGGAAAAAGCATACGACTATGCGAGAAAGGATGGGTGAGTCATAGTGGAGGATTTCGAAAAGAATGCTGTCGAACAGGGAGGAGTTGCCAGTCAGGGAAAGGCTGTGTTGCTTGAATGTTTCGCTGAACCAACTAAAGATAAAGTGAGTTCTCACCAGCCCCCGAACAGGCTGTCAATATAGAAAGACCTTGTCAATCTCCTCAATCTGAGTTCATGATACCCGGGGAGACATTCATTTGTCTTGATCTGTGGCGAGGTTGAGGAGCGGAACTATCCCCCCCGGATACGGGTTTAGCAGGGGCCTGTAGTTCTTGACATGTCCCAGGGTAAAATGGCTGACGGGATGACATGAATCTAGTTTCTTGAGAGCGTCTGAACAGTGGCTCTGAGACTTTACATCGGAAGCTACAATAATCTTCGGTTGGTAGCTGAGTGACAGTATCTGGACAAAGCGATCGTATATCGGTCACCATGTGCAAAGAAAAGTTGGGTTCTACTAGAAGAGTTGGACAGATGGTGCGATACGTTCCTTAATTTATAATCTGATAATTCGTGTAAAGGTATTGATAGTTTGTGACCATTGTCACTAATTTTGTATGGTCCAACACAGACCGGTAAAACTGAATGGGCAAGGTCTTTGGGTTCTCATATTTGCTTTTCGGGATTTTTTAACCTTTCCTTATATCTTGAAGTCTACAAATATGTTGTGTTCGATGATGTTGAATTTTCTAGGATGGATGTTTTCAAATGTTGGTTTGGTATACAAGCAGAATTTACTAGCACCGATAAATATTGCAAAAAGAAAAGAATTATTCATGGTCGGCCTGTAATCAGTTGCTTTAATGAAGACCCTCGCTTAGCAAGTTGGGCAGATACAAATTGAATAGACGGAAATTGTATTTTTGTTTGTATTTCAGAAAAGTTATATCGCTCTTAAATATGTTACTCTCTAGGGGAATGTGACAGAGGAGGGGAGTTAAAGCCTCCCTATCCCATTTGATATACTTCCTCTAGACGGTATTCACTACCGTTGGACCCCACCACCAACCTAAAGAGAAGAAAATGGGTATTTAGATGTCCAAAAGAAAAGTGGAATAAGGATTGTATTGAACCTACTGCTAGGAAAGGAGAGAGAAAGATTAGTCAGATGATGACTGGTTGTTTCTATGGTCAAACTCATGGTCTTTTTTTTACCTATTTTTCCTGATCCTACTTCTGCTGGAGGTGGAGTGACTGGAAAGTCAATTATTGATGTTTATGATTAATATGACTTTCCAGAGATATGGGAGGATATCAAGGAGCATGTTGGAGAGGAAGAAGTATTTTTGATCATTGACAATGCTAAGACTCACTTGCCTTTTAGGAGATGGCTCAGGAGAAATGGAATTTCTCTGATGGAAATTCCTCCCTATTTACCAAACCTCAATCCTATTGAAAATGTTTGGTCTCTGGTGAAAGACAAGCTTCATAAGCACTATCCTGAGCTGTTTCTCCTGAAGGGCCCTGTCAATGAGATCAAAAAAATTATAGAGGAGGCTATCACTCATTATTGGGAACTTCTGGACCCAAAGGTTTTTGATACTTTGGCAGGATCAATAGTGGATAGGGTGGAAGCAATTATTAAGGCTGATGGATGGTATACTAAATATTAATTTCTACTATGTATTTATATTTTTTAATTTTCTTTTGGGTTTTCATGATAGTGGGTTGGTGGGAGAGTATGGTTGTCATCACTGAAGATTTTCTGGCTGTTGACAGCTAGTTAATTTTGTCCCCAGACAATATAGTAGGAGCTTTTCATAGTTAGAGGGTAGAAAAAACTTTGCTTATCATAATAATATTATTATCATAACCGTGCCAAGGTTGTAGCATAGCCACAACCCAAGCTTGCTCGTACACAAACTTGGGCACCTCGTTCCGCTAGGTGTCCTACAACTTAACACCAGATTCGGCTCAATGCCAGATTTTACCAAGCTATAGAACTTAAATACAATATTTCTACCACGCTTGCTTCTTTCCTTCTCCTTTGCTCTTCTGTTCCTAGTAGACCTTTTAAGCTCCTGAAAGATTGGTTTCCAAAAAAATTTTTGGTCATGAATAGCATTTTTTTTTGCCTGTTCAAGCTGTCTCTCTGCCTGCTCCAACTTCTTCTGCACATCCTCTTCCTGCCTTTTATGTACTATTGCTTGAGCTTGATGGGCATAAAGGACACCTCCTTTCTGAAGTGAGCATCGTGAGTGGTTCTGGCAAGTGGCTCGTACTAGTTGGGCTGCTTGAGTATTTCCTAGCTCTTCAGAAGCCTGCGCTCCGGTCTGTACCTGTATAAGGCTACCCTTGATGTAGCGCCCTAAATTGGTCTTAAAGGTGGGAGATACCAGATCGGCCGCCTCTAGGTATCGTGCCTGCCGTATCAAGGACCGAACTGTATAGGGCGTAGATGGTGCCGGAGAGAGGGTTGGCGGAGGAGTTGTGGGTTGGGTGTTGTAAGTGGTATTGGAAGTGGTATTAGTTCTATACTCCTGAGGGTGAGATAAAGCGATATCAGGATTGTAGGGTATGAGACCGATTTTCCGAAAGGTGGAGATAATAGTGCTGTCCTTGAAGGCTTGTACTCGAATGGAATTCAGAGCTGTAAGGAATTCTACCTTATTGAAGTCGGAACACCCGGTACAGGTTGCTCTATCAATCGCCTCTGCATGATAGTACTTTAAGGGCTGAAACACAACTACGTCAAGTGGTTGAAGCAGATGTGCACTGTATGGTGGGAGGCAAAAGGGAATAATTGCCTTCTCATTACAAAAGGTAATAAAATCTCTCGTACAGTGACAGCCATGTCCATCAAGTAGGAGAAGTGGATATGTCCCTACCTGATGCCGTGCAGAAAATTGCTCGAAGTGATCCAGCCAGTCTAAATAAAGCTCATCGTTTGAATAGCCTGTTTCAGATACAGACATCAAAACATCATTTTCAATATTGGTCTTCGTAGCCTGATCCTCCATATGCACCATACCTGGCAGTATTACCATCGGGGGAAGGACAAAACTGTCACTGCTAATTACTTCACAAGAGGTGACAAGCTCACAGTTCGTAGAACTTGCCAAATAGGATTGCGGATTGGGGTCAAGGGTGACAATCCATTGATCTTTACTGATGCCGATACGGAAGCCTGTCTCATTGAAATTATAGATGTCTTCGGTCTGAATACCTTTGATATCCATTACATGCTTGAAGTGGAGAAACTAATCCAATATATCTGCAGGATTGTGCGCATTCTTTCCCTCATGCTCTAATGTCTTCTGTTTTCTCACATGAAACTCGGGATGTCGCTCAAGAAAGCGACTTGTCCAAGCTGAACTAACTGTGGGTGGTGGAGAGCTAGGATTGATACTTGGGTGATTTCGGTACAGGATACTATTTGCACAATTGGTGATCATGGAAATGTGGGCGGAGGTTCCAATCTCATCAAGGCGCTGAAGATAGAGCCCAACAGCAAGTTCTTCCTCTGGCATAAGCTTTCTGTTTGCAGGAAGTCATTCATTTTGTGCTTGACGGCCATTCCATCTCCCTCGAAGGTGGGTCTCGGGAACCTCAAACTCACGGGCAGCAGCTGCAACATTTGGCTTCTCACTTTCCAAAAGCTTCTCATAGGCAAGCTCAATCCTGGCTTCAATCTCAGCATACTGCTCACTCATTTTGAAAGAGTTGCGTGGAGAGGGGGGGGGTGTTTGTCGGGGGTGATTGAAAATCTGGCGTTGAGCTGAATCTGGCGTTCAGCCGAAGGGTACCTAGCGGAGCGAGGTGCCCAAGTTTGCGAACGAGCAAGCTTGGGTTGTGGCTATGCCACAACCTTGGCACGGTTACCTTGTTGTTTCATGTAAACTTGGCACACCCAGAAACAGTTAATTTACCCATTACTTTACCTTACCAAAACCCAGAAACAATACATGAAGCACGAATAAAATTGACAAAAAAATTCTGGGATATTTTCAAAGACTCTAGAAACAATTATATATATTCTGTGGTAAAAATCGCTTGATGGTTACTTATTAATAAAATAGGCTTTACACAATGTTTGTAAGAACCAGTTACTTTGGTGTATTAAAATATGCTACCCTAGATATGAGGATATGACTGGCTAACATTCTAAAGTAACTTAATGCAACTTCCCGCTTTACTCGTTACTGAGAAATCATCTTTTTAGCTTTGAAAACCTCTACTCGAGTACTGTAGGTAAGCTAAAATGCTGTATGGTTCGGTATTACCCCTGAGGAGTTCCAACATCCGTGGTAGCTCTGCGGCAAGAACTTCCCGGGGACTCAGCCCGAGAAAGGCTGTTATCGCACTCATGTCGAATGTTTCGCTAGTGTGGCTCAAATCGTGTGGTCTGCCTGCTTTGCTCGAGGGTGTTGAAGGTTTACTAGGGCATGGGGGGTGGGTCTCCAGCCCTGCCATCTGAGATATGCGACACAGATAAGCTGACTGCATTAGGGGGTATGAGTTCACGGTGGGGGCTGGGGGAGTTGTGGAAACTGCTGCGATATGAGAAGGTAGGGTGTTTGTGGGCGAGCTGGTTTCGTGATGAACGACACAAGACCTTGTGGGATGGTGAGACTTGTGCTTCGGTGATGGGCAGCGAGGGATACAAGGCTCTACGAGGACCGCTCGAAAGCTTGAGGTTGATAGGGTCACATCTAGCAGCTGTGGCCCGTCCGGGTATGCTGGCGTTACAAACGCAGCTCACGAGAGCGTGGGATTCCCCTCGCCTAAAGCACAGCATGTCAGCCCTACCAGCCCTGAACGCGCTACCTATGCAGGAAACTTTTGATACAACACCGATGGCGGATGCGGTCTGCGACGGAATAGGGAAGTGCGTTGTCGATGGGAGTTGTCAAAGGAAGGAGGTGGCAGAATCGAAGGGGGATGAAAATGCATTGATCCTAGAGGGGAGCTGGTAGACTCAGTGATATAATTTTGTGGAAACGACAATGCATGCCAAGAGGTTGTGCATACTCAAACACTTAGGGCGATGCCCTCTTAAACGCTCTCCCACGGCAACCGCTCATGTCTCTATACAGACTGGTATCCCCTTACACAACCGTGTATCCTATCACACATCCTACTATGGGGATTACTCCATCAAACATACCGTAAATACAAGCGATGTCCACTGAGACTTCCAGTGTCCGTAACGGCCTCGAGGGCTTCCGGAGAGTTGGGACGAGCAGCGTTGGTAGGGCCAGTTCCGTTCCGTGGCTGGGGGGAAGACGGTAGTCTTTGGCGGGGATTGTAGGGCCACTATGTGCAGTGTTTGGATTCTTTGTAGTAGGGCTTGGGGGGTGAGGAGTTGGGGGGTGGGGTGTCAGTGGGTGGATTGGTGGGAATAGGACTTCGGTATATGTTCCATCCTATCATACTGGGAATGATTTCCACTTGGCCAGGGGATATCCTGCTCCTAAAGGGGATATTCCCTTGGCCAAGGAAATCGCTTTCTCAGCAGTATGTCCTGCCGAACCAGTAAGAACTAGTTTATCCCAGTTGGCAAGTGAAATAGTTATATAATGACTTAGAAGGGTTTAATTATGATTCTACTATATATTTTCGATATGTGCGTGTATGATAATATTATGATATGGTACTTAAGTGGTTGACCCATGACTCGCCTATCACCCACATTTCCACCACCGCCATTACCCACCCTTTTACCCACACCCTTCGTCTTCCTACTATCAAGACAACATTTTTCACCTGTATGATATTTTCACCACCGCCAGACTGGCCACCCCTTCTACTTAGCAGCCTTCACCTCCACTGCACAATTGCACTTGGCGTCTCTCATGTTTTCTTTCTAATGTATGATGGTTCACTATCATAGATACCAGCAATGGACCACTGCTAGGGGTAGTAAGTATTACGTGTTACGCGGCGACTGCTTAAGGAATACGAAAGGGAAGAGGGTTTATTATGATACCGATTGCGTGTTCGTATTTTTTATTTTATTTTTCCTTTGATCGTGCACGCTCCCAGAGGCGTGTCTTCACTGTCATCAAATTTCACTCGCCATTCACTTACTGACGGGGATGCGCAGAAATTTACTTTTCTAGCGGGACGTCTGGTTAGGAAAGCGACCTACCTGGTCAAGTGGACGTCCTCTCAGCCAAGTGGAAACCTCTCCCGGCGGTATAACTTGGATCATATTCATTACCCACACGCCATATTTTAGGTTTACATTTTTTTTTTAACTACAAACGAGGGATATGCCTACTTTGACTATGGAGTTCCTTCCTGTGCATCCTCACGAGGTCTCCCGGATGCCCGATCCCCAATCATAACGAATCACTCACTTTGTTCCACTAGAGCGAGCCGTGAGGCGCAGACAGGCACCCCATACTAAAACTGTTCCCACTCGTGGTTCCGGGCGCGCCCCCTGAGTCTCCCGGGTTGCTTTGGGCGGGCATCGTGAGGTACATTGCGTCTGAAGTACCGCAACATCTGGTTCTCCAAAGTTTCTGGGTCCTCATGAATCTGGCCATTGGAACTCGAGACGGGTGGGGTCAATTGCAATGTATCATACCGTTCAAAAACTGGTGTATGGCTGGTAACTCGATACCGAAAATGTCTCACTGTCGATTTCTTCTACTCTAACTGATGATTAAAAGTTAAAACCTCTACTCATCGGAATGCATTTGTGGGCTTTTGGAACTCTTCACGAAGGAGATCTGGATTGATGTTGAGTGATTGTAGCTGAGGGCTCAGATGTCGGAGGGATTTACAGGCTGTTGTGTGTTTGCCTGTCGGTGTTCTGGGGGTTTTTGTGGACATGGGATGGAAAGACAAGCGGGGCCAGGCAGGAGAGGAGATGACGGAGAGGTCCTAGTGCTGATATTTGGTTGCTCAAGGGCTACAGAGGTGTTAAGGTTGGTATTGGAGTGGGATGTTTATGATATACGAGATTGGAGAGTTTGTTTTTTTCGAAAATGGGGTTTTCCGCAGGTACGTTAAGGATGTGGCATGCTATATGCTATTGACTGGTTAGGGTACAAGTGCAGTGGTATATTGTATGATGGCAGTATAATACTATGACAAGAGAGAGAGAACCTCACAAATGTTAGGAAGGCACTTGGGTTTCGCTGATAACGATACCTGTAGGATGGTAAAGAAATTGTCGAGTTTTATATCTGTACGAGGTTAATTTGTCCTGACTACATTGGAGGTATGATACAAACGATTTAGTTTCCCCCCTCCCCCCGTCTTGAGTCTGACTTGGATGTTATAAGGGACAAGCTACCCAGTTGGGTCGCCAAATTTGGGTCTGCCTGGATTCAGTTGGGAATGGACAATCCGATGAGCTCAAGCGCGGGGATCTCGGCACTCAGACGCCGGAGATGGACCCCCCCCTCCGAACCTTTCTGGGGATTGAAATGTAAGGAATCATAACAAACCTTAGTTAGCTAAAGGGGACTGCACCTTACGTTGTGTAGTGTTTTGATCTGGAGATGGTCAGTTAAGGTTGCTTCCCTTAAACTAGCTCCCTTGGCCCTGCGAACCTACAATTGAAGTAATCCACACGATCTACTGAATTCTACCGACTGTGGAAGTTGTTCAAGACGATATTAATAAAATCTCCTTAGCGCCTTGCTACCTCATCACAGCCAAACGAGCCATGCATTGTTGCGTCATGTGGCAGCGGTGCTCATCATGGAAGCTATTGCGATGTAGTGATGGGTGGGGAATACAAAGTGGTGACTACAAAGTATGGTGGTATTCTAGATAAATTTTAATAGCAGAAGGGGAGGCCTCGTTCCTGGGTGTAGGCGAAGCCGGAGAGGTCTTCCCGCCTGACAATATAAATTGTGGATATAGGATGGGTGATTTTTGTGTTATTTGGGAGATTATATTGTTCTGTTGGATCGCGGCAATGGGACAACGGAAGCTCATCTCCTACAGTCAGTTTGAAAAGTCACCATGACTGCGTGTCCGTGGCTACCCTCCACTACCACCTACAAAGAGAGAAAAGCCAAACCATGCCGGAGGAGAGAGGCTTCCACAAAAAATATCACAGGCGCAAGCCCATATAACACTCTCTGGGATCATCTGTCAGCGGTCGCTGCCGTGCTGGTACTACGTTCGTACCGCAAGCCTAGCACTTTCCATTTCCTAACCGTTCCTCTCTTAGAACTTCCAGGTGGGGATCCCCTAGTTGCTGTTCTGTTGAAAACCTTGAGCTTGCTAGCTGCTGTAGCTTGAGGTTTTGATGCCGTTGGGGTGGGGCAAGCCTGGGGTAATTTGGGCCTCGTTTAAAGGGCTTTGGAAATGGTTGGGCCAATGACAAGGCTTACTGAGTAAAGTGAGGCACTTGAGCCTGGCTTGATATATAGTTCGAAGGTTTTGAATGGGTAAATTGTTCAAAATGATGGCTTCACATAATATCACTCGGCATAGCCATAGTTTTGAGTCCGGGAGGGGCGATGGTCGCTTTGGTTTTACTGTTGGGCTCATCCTGCTTATTGGTGTTTCAAACTGTGATTTAGATACCATCATCACGTTTATCCGACATGGGGGGTAGTATCTTTCCTTTCTGTTCCCGTCGACGTTAGTCTTTTCGTAACTGCTTCCTCTGTTTTTAGAGTTTTATGAATTCTTTCTGGTCTCTTCTTAAGTATTTCAACTGTGCTAACATGTCTTGTTCGATCATGATATGCTTCTTTCTTGTTCTTTGTCATGTCTAATGACTATATATCAATACTATACCTCGCCGGGA
>NW_003299127.1:14644-80187 GCF_000151645.1 Tuber melanosporum | reverse complement strand
TACACCAAGTTAATCGTGCATGCTCGGACGCTATACAGTACATAATGGCATTAAAGAGAGGACTTAGGTATATATTAGTAGTGTTAATTGTATATGATAATAATAATATTATTATTATGACTATTTTAAGATAGGATACCCTGATACCAAGTCTAGTGCCCTAAGGCATTGGGGAGAAGTGCCAAGCCAAAATTTCCTTTATGATTGCCAGTAGAGTCTCCTCTCCTCCCCTCTTTCTTCTCTCTCACTCTCCTCCCTCATTTTCTTACATTCAACTATTCAAAAGATTATCTGAATTCTCAATGTTCTCATACTTCTTTTCTACAGTTTTCGGCATATGTCCTAGGCATGCCTGGACTATTGCTACTTCTTATTTCTCGATTACATCTCCTATTACTACCCCTCCAGCCCCTCTATCACCCCCTTCCCCTCTCCCTTCCTCTCCCTCTCCACCTTCACATTATCTTTTGTCTTCTCCTTTGTCATCCCCTCTGTTACCCTCCCTGCCTTCCTCTCCATCTCTCCCTTCGCCTTCGCCTTTATGTTCTCCTTTATCTTCCTCTCTGTTTTTTTCTTTTTTATATCTTCTGTTATCTCCTCTGTTATCCCTTCTACCTTCCCCTCTATTGCCTACTCTGCTATCATATTTGTCTTTCCGTTTCTATCACCTTCCTCTTTCCCCTAAGTCTTCCCCTTCTATTCCCTCTCATCCTCTTGACCAAGTGTCTGTTAACTCAGCCAAGTGCAGTAAGTCAGTGATAAATATCTCCTGTTTTACCCCCACAAAGGTTGAGAACACTAACTACACTAACATGTTTGATCCTCGGATCATAAGTACTCTCTCTACAGTATCTAGGAAGCAGGAACCTCCTACTAAAAGGAAGAGAAATAGGAAGACAAAAAGGGTCCGCTTTGACCTTTCTGCCAACACTCTCCACAAGTATGATTGGTCGACCCTGGGCTATGATAACTTTCCGGAGAGGTTGACAGAGGATGAGAAATATCTTGGCATGTTAGAGTTCAGGGATGCTATCATCCAGCGCTTCCCAGAACTCATTCATGGGGGATGGTCACACTATGTTGGCCGATTTGAATACTCCTATCTGACCTATCAAGAAAAGAGGGACGATATGATGAGAAAAAGGCGAGTAGAAGCATTAGCACAGACTCTGATGTGGAGTTCTGTTGCAATATTAACTTCTTGCTCTGCTCTGCTCTTCTGGTGTTTTGCCATATGAACCCATAGTGGGTAAGTATTAATTAAGGTAAGTTGGTAGCAGAATACTGTAAGTTATCTGCTACTTTGAGTGCAGGAAAGGCTTTACCTTTTCTCACTCATAAATTGACTGCCTTATGGCAGGCCCTTGCATGGTACTAGGGAGTTCTTAAAATTGATCTTATCTACTATTATGCTCGGGGTACATTTATCAATAGAGGATTTACATATTTACATATCATACCTTGTAGTGCATGAGATTGTTTGCAACCTGACTGCTTGGATGGTATCAATGGTGTTGAATGTCAAGGACTTTCAAACAAATAAATAATCTACTATTTTCTTGCAATTGACTTTTCCCCTGACTATCCTTTCAACGCTCGCTCCCCGTCCATTAAAAATGCCCGAGACCAGGCATTGGAAGGGTGATATCCAAGGTAAAAAAGTAAAATAGAGCGATCTAGACGTTACACTCCTTTCTTCCCTCTGTCCTGCCCCCTCTCACCCCCTACTCCGGAGCATGCCTGGAACACTAGGCGATATTGATTTGAGATAGTGGGCTGAATTCTAATGACATAGCGTATTTCACAGTTCGTCCAGCCTATTCGACCTTCTCGCATCTCCTTTTTCCCGTCCCGGTGAGGTGTGAAATTTCGAGAGATGGTACTATAATATTATGGTGCACATCACACGCAAGTGGATTCACTCCCCAGGGGTTTCGGTAGTTGACCCGCTCCAGATACAATATCCTAAGTAACGAGAGGGACAGAAAAGATCTCAATATTTCCCTCCCCTCCCGTTTAAATCATAGCCTAAGAGGTTGCCCAGATACAGAGAAAGGTACGAAATGCAAGTATATCTGACACTCGCGAACAGCGAGACAAAGGCTAGCTGTTAGCTAAGGTATTGTGGTGATTAGAGTCCACTAGGGAGATGGTTCAAAGAAGTTCGTGCTTATATGCCTCCTTCCTCCAGGTGTGAACACGAAGATGAGGTTGGGAAGCTATCCACACCTTTCAGTGTTGCCCATCGAGAAAAGCATTAACGCAGTAGGGAGTCTCTTAACAGTGGAATCAACTACTATCGTGTTAACTTGAATAAGAGCAACAGGTCCGTAGGACGTCCGTACACTTTCCCCTCTAAGTAACGCGTCGTTTTGTTTTGCTGGCACTTCCCCCCCCCCAAAAAAAAAATGAAAAAAAAAAAGAAACGGGAAATTCAGACGTCCTGAGACGTGTTGCTCTTATTCAAGTTAATGCTGTATTCTAAGAGCACTTGCTCCCTACCCCAACTCCTCAAGAGTGATCTAACGGCCCACCACGCAGAGAAAGCCTTGCCATGTCCTAGGAAATTAGTGTTCGAACGCCGTATGTTACTTTATGGTAAGCAAGTAATATTGTACCGTAAATAAAAGTTGGGGGTACGATATCGGAGAACGGTATCTGGCACTGTAGAACTAAGTTACAGATAATGGTTTCTTTTGTTGTACGAACTCGTGTAGAGGAGAGTGTTGGTCAATTTGGTTTCCTTGTAACAAGCCGATTTCGGATAGTCAGCCAATAGAAATTAGTGGGTGATTAGACAAGGGCCTCAAGATGAGGTTTTGGTAGTATAAATTGGCCTGCGAGTGAGAGGCTGTGAGTATTCGAAGGATTGATGGTATGATAGTAATTATATTGTAAAAGTAGGGGTCTTCCCCACCCGAGATAGAAGGAGAGCTGCACCCGCTTGATGCCCCGGTAGTGACACATTTTATGGAAGCACAGGGTCATGGTGTCATCCTCTGTGGCCAAGGGAGAGTAGTAAACTTTGCTGCTCCGTTGGATTTGTGGTGTGGGGGCCTGTTTGGTTGCGATGGTTCCGGTCCGTTTTGCCACCGTTTCCCATATATATGATAAATGGTTATCCTTCCATTTTGAAACGATCACTTTGTACGGGACAACCGAATGGAACCATCACAACCAAACAGGCACGTAGTGTATATACCAACTGCTATAGGACTCGGCGCGTTTAGCAGAGGGTGAGGAATGGTACATTTGTGTTCAGTTGGGGCCGCTCTAGAATAGGTTTAATATCCTATGACCGGCCTGCAGTAGGGTGGACCGTAGTCGGTAGTGGGGGTTGCGGTTTAGATTACTGTCTTTATATCACTGTGAGGTTTGTAGAGCGTGGGAGGTAAACAGAACTACTCTATTGAATTCGTCTCACCAATTATCCTCCACCATAGTGAGGGTTTAATGAGTGTGTTGCTTGCACAAGTTGTATTATGAGACTATAATACTATCATCAGATTTCAATATTATTATAGTGTTATGATATTATTTTCTTCTTTGTATGGGGTCTGGGTTCCTAGAAAATACTATAGGGTCAGAGGCTAGTCATGGAGGGTCGATTTCTCCACTATCACAGGCTCTTTTTATTCAAGTGTTTGGCAGACCCTAATTCCTCACAGTTCAGTGAATTCGCCAAGGCACCTGATTATATTTCTGCCTCCCATCATCCATTTCCTTCTCCTCGAGCTCCTTCATTCCAACCAACCAAACCAACTTGCTCCTTCACCATCACCTACACAACCCCACTGCTACCTCCACGACATCTCACACTTTTTGAAATGTCTCCTAAGAAAATACACGGGACCCGTTCCGTCACTCAGAGAAAAGCTTTGGATTCTCTGAACGATGCAATAAGAATGATCTGCCCCTTCAGTGAGCATAAAATAAAAATAGAGCAGATAAATTTCAGTGAGAAGTTTGAAGGATATCATGTCCGCTTGGAATGTGGGCACATCACTTGGACAATACAAATGTGGGAAAACTGTAGTTTTAGAAGAATCACACGGTCCTGGAGACATGCTATGGCAGTTGGTAAGTTCACTCATAATATATACCAAAAATGCAGGTAGTGGTTGATCTGAGAATTTGACTATAGGTGGTAACAATGGGTTGACAGATGAGGGCCTTACAATTGAAGGGGTCTGGAAAGAGACCGAATGCGATGAGCTTGTAAAGCGCCATCGGCTTGGCCGGCTCAGGGGGCCATGGTGGAAGAATAGAGCTACTCTAAGTGGTGAGGAGGAGGATACCATGTGTGTGTCCCTAATTTTCTTTTTTTAATTCCCCCTCCACTCCAACACACTGAACTGTGAATGAAACTTTTGAAACCAACTAATGGCAATCTGAAAAGCATAGCCAATTTTGTATCTCAAACCTCTACTGGGACATCCAACCACTTGACCTACCATCCTCTCCCGTTTCGCTCCTTTCAGTGCCCCTCTTCGACAGAGTCATCTGAAGATGAAGGATCCGACACAAGCAGCCAGGAGGGATTCGATCTGGAAGACGAGACCGAATATGATATCGAAGAGACCATAGGCGAGGAAGGAGATGAAATTCAAACAAGCAGCCAGGTGGGAGACGGTTTGGAAGACGAGATCACTGATGAGGAATGCGATGAGACTCAAACAACCAGTCTGGCCGGATCCGATCTGGAAGAAGAGATTGAATATGATATCGAAGAAGAGACCATGGATGAAGAAGGGGATGAGACTCAAGATTAGGTCTTAGATTATACAAGCTGGGGGGTGCTCAAAAGAGCAGGAACGGAATTTATTAATTCTCTTATAGGTTGTCTTAATAGTTAACTGACAGTATTTTTTCTAGCCATCGCTTGTTATCTACTCTTGGGGGGTGTTGGGTTGGCTGAAATTTTGACAGATGGAGCTGGTTTTTTGACTGCTATTGGTGTGCTCTATTCTTTTCTTCTACTGTTTTAGTTCTCTCTGGTAAGCTCTGTTGATTGTGTTATAGTACTGGAACCAAGGCTATAGGTAAAGTGGGAAATTCTTATACTTGACGCGAAGTGTGGATGTAGGGACTTCGCAATATACGAGATGCAGTACTGTTCTTGATTCCGATAGTGTACTGTACTTTCTAGCTTGTACAAGTTATCTTGATTAACTAAGCTATCTCTCTATCTTGGGGGAAAACAATACAAAAAACCTACGATCAAATTTTTTTTTTTTTTTTTCAATCTAAATCTACGTCCCAGACTAGAGAAGTTGCTGTAGAGATTTTAGTGATCCCAAGTGGCCAGTCCGGCCATAGTTTTGAAAAACCTAGGTCAGTCCGGCCGAAATTATTCACAGCCACCAAAACCCGTCGGTGCCCGGACAACCGCCAGTCGAACCTCTCAAGAACCTATCAGTCAAACCTTCCAGATGCCCAGATAAAGCCGTCAGATGCCCAAGCAAGTAGAAGATACCCGCAAAGAACCGGTAGACTTTTTGCCTTTAATTTCTCAGAGAACAAGAATAAAACAACCTCCTCCTAGTGCTATAGATCTTGCTTAAGAAAATTCAATGCCATCTACAGATCACAGCCGCCAAAGCCCGGCTGCCCAGGCAACCGCCCAATCGAATCTTGCAGCAACCCGAGTCGAAGACGCCATATGCCCCGGCCAGGTCGGGTTTTCAGTTTTGAAAAACCGCTTTCTAGTAGTTCGTCCGGGCCGCCCCTGAAATAGCCTGGGTCAGCTCGGCCGTACCCAAAGCTGGACGGACTGGTCGCTTGGGTTCACTTCATTCCATCCAAAATTGAGCATGAGGCTTAACTGACCGAGTGAGCATGAACACAATCTATCACTTTAAGTGTCCCCTTTACAAGCACCCAACCATTAAATTGTGACTCCTCTGGGCGGGAAAAACAATTATCGCTCACCACTAGCACACCATCATCCGCTTTCGTCTCCATCCCAGCAAGGGGGATTGGTCAGTTTCAATAAAGTGCTAGAAAATTATGTTGCACTCATAGATTACTTTATTCACAAAATACATGTCACAAGATATTGTGAACTTGATTTTTGAAGTACTTTATGGACAGCAGCTTGTGTATGAAAAAAAAAAAAAAAAAGACTGCTCTTTGCATGTAACCCTAAACCTCCTAGACAGAGTCCACACAATCTATGATATGATTTTCAAAAGTATTCAGATGTTTATGATTAGTTTAGTATTTACCGGCATTACCAATTCAATAAGAAGATTTGATATGAGTAAGGCATCATTTGCCATGTCACTGTTATGACATAAATTCTATGATATTATTTTGAATTGTTCATATAGGAGTGTACTTGACAACCAGTAGCTTAGCATGTTTTGCTATTTGGGGGAGTTTATTTATTTATATAATACTATACTAGTATACTAACATGTTCCATCCAGCTGAGTATGGTAATAGCTTAGGTCCTGTTTGGTACTCCAGTATTAGACTAGAATTTGGACTTAAAGTCAAGACTTGATAACTAAAGTATGGAAAACTTGAAATCTGGACCCTAGAAATTGGCCATACAAAATATAACAGGATTTAGTCCTGGATTTTCATATAATATTGTGTATGATACAACATCATATTTAATCTAAATCTCTTAAGATAATGGAGAGCCTATAGTTGAACAAGAGGAATGAATGGAATGGGGGTAATTGTCCTTAGTGTTGGGTTTCAGTGACTTATGATACTTCTAAGAAGAAAATCCTAGTCCAATCTGTACGCAACAAACATGACAAGCCTTAAAGTCTTGACTTACTTCATAATCCAGGTTTTAGGTCTAATCCTGTTGTACCAATCAGAACCTTAAGTGAATACTATTAGAGGGTTTAATGCTTTATATACCCTCTTATCATTGGGGGAAAGTACATGGTATGATACCAGTATTATTGCCGTGATTTGGTGTTGTCAATGCATTTGCCAGATGTCAGGATAATGCGGGAGACCTCTTGTGTAAGGTGGTAAAGGAGGCGTTATTCTTCTCAGGGTGGATCAAAAACCACCGGGCTCAAATCCATAATAGAGATCCACTCGGACCACTCCCACCACTCATATTGAGACTACATCCAGTGAACCCAAGCTTCTAGTCCGTCTTCGGGTACGGATGGGATCGACGGCAGTGCATGGGAGGACGCCCGGGATGAATGGATGGCCGGCCCTGCAGGTTTCTCAAGGCATGGGATGTGCCAGGTTCCTATAGGTGACGGCGGTGACAGCAGGGCCCTGTAGGTAATGGCCAGGCCCTTATAGGTGACTGCCGGGCCCTGCAGGTAAAATAGCCGACCCCTGCAGATGACCGCCGGAAGATGCCATTTGTACTCGAGTACTAAGACTTCAGTGCCCGGGAATCAGCCCCTAAGAAGGTCGTTTTTATGAAAGACGGACTATGTCCTGCTGCCCTCACCCACCCTGCCCGGGACGCCCAGGACTACAGCCCGCTAAGCCCCTGCAGAGCGCCCGGAACAGTTGGGAACACTGACCACATCCTCTAGTCGTAATCGATAGCGTAGTCGTCCTTGAGTCCCGCAATAACGGTAATTTTGAAAATCGTAAGTAACTTAAACACCTGAGGCTTGAAACTTTTTTTAAAAAAATCGGGGAATCACCCGGTATATACACTAGATGTAAATCGAAGTTAAGATTATTATTTTTCTTTTTTTTTCGTAATTGATTCTACTGCAACTCGTGGCCCTCAGATAGATGAGGAACTCTAATTAATGTGCTTTTACACTGTCCTCTCTTTCACGTTCCTGCACTGTTGTCTACTGTATTACATCGAGTGAGAAATTGTGAATATGATAATAATCTTGATAGCTCTTTTCGCATATTTGCCTTACTAAATTTATTTACCTCTGTATTTTCTTCCTAGGCTTGCTGACTTCTAAACGAGAGTGCCGCCCACTCACAGTATTAGGTATTTATTCTATATCTCCTCGCGGGGTAAAATCCCTAGAAGGAGCGAACTTTAAGGGCAAGTGGCTAGTTTCTAAGAGCTATAGGGTCTCTTCGCGGTAGCTTTTCTGCAAATTGTTTTGTAGAAACCCTAGCTCTTGATAGGCTCGTTAACCAGGAGTATATACTGCTGTGCTCCTGCCTCCCCCCTCACCTTTTTCCCTTCCCTCACTTCCTTCTTTCTCTCTCCCCTCCTCACCACACCCACCACCACCCCAACCAACCTCTCTCTTCACCCATACCTAAACCGCAACCTCAACACCAATCCACCACACAAATTTTTAAAATGACCACTACTCTAGTGTCAGAAACAGCCACCCCCACCAAAGAAAAGGCTCTGGAGGCGCTGAGTGAACTTGTAGACCTCCTCTGCCAAACCCACCACCACGAATTGTCCATTACAAACCCCATTCCCAGCGAGTCCGTCGAGGGATACAGTGTTGTCATCGAATGCTGCGAGAGCGGCATGGTCTGGACCGTGCAGATGTGGGCAAATTGTCGTTTCAGAAGACTCAGGAGCTCCAAGAGGGTTAC
Source organism: Tuber melanosporum (assembly GCF_000151645.1). Taxonomy (NCBI): domain Eukaryota; kingdom Fungi; phylum Ascomycota; class Pezizomycetes; order Pezizales; family Tuberaceae; genus Tuber; species Tuber melanosporum. The sequence goes on along the minus strand of NW_003299127.1, from coordinate 71,667 downwards.
CATACAAAGCAGTAAGTCTCACACATACTCCGTTCTACGGCAGAGCACACTTACTAATCTGAGAATATGGAATGAGTGTAGCCGATTCCAAAAAGGCGCCCAAAACGTTCCTTCAAACCCTTCAAGTCTGGGATGGGCTCGCGTGCGATGACATTGTTAAGCTTCATAGACTTGGACAGCTTAAGAAGGACTGGTGGAGTTATCCAGTGATGATGAGTGATGAACAAAAGGATGCCATGTAGGTGTATTCCAGGCTAGATTTGCTTTTTTTTTTTTCTTTTCAATTTACACATGTTTAATGGTGGATTGAATGAAAAAGCGACTACTACAATCAAGGACCAACCAACGGGGATCCGGAAAACCAGATGAGAGCTATCGAGGCTGGGTATCAGGGACCAGGGGCGCACAATGTTGCCTACTACCCTCGCGCCGCTCAACAGTCTTCTAGATTGACCAGTGCCCAGTATTAGGATAAAGAGGATGGGACCCCAAGCTGGAAGGAAACCGAATAGCATTAGAATCATATGTCCTGCGAGAGGACGGAGTTTGGGAAGTTCATGTTATGGAAGGTACTACCGCCACTTCTTTTACCCCATGCCTTAACGGCTTACTGACAAATCAATCTTTCCAGTCTTTCCCGTTGTATTCTATGACCACTCCCGAGCGAATCACGGGGTTATTGACTAGCTTCTTCTAAACATACCTTTTTGATAGCTTCTAATATACTATTATTATTTTCGCTTCTTTTTTTCTCCTCTCCCGTCCGGTGATTCCTCAGGCAAACATTTGTGAATCCTCCTATTCTAGTTCCAAGACCTAAGCCACAAGCCCCACAAATACAGAATCCCTGCTGGACCGTGGATAGGGTCCGTTGTAGTGTTTGCCACCAGCTGAGAAGCTCTAAGGCTCTTCTCGAGCTTTGGACTCGAGCTGAGCTCAATCATTTTTCCGACGTTTTTTTCTTCTCAATGTTTCTTTTCAAATCTCGTAAAGGGGGGAAGACGGAGGAGTTGGGACCTGCAGCAGATCCAACCTTGGCACTGAAAACTTGGCTGGGAATACGAGAAGTCGAGGACTGGGAAATCAGGTCAGATGAGAAGGCGGAATTACATGTTGAGGTCGATCAAATCTTCTATGAAAAATTGATTTCCTTATTCTATTCACGAAAAGGGCTTGTTACACCATGCCCGTGGGCAGTAGTATGATGCAATTTCCTTGTTCCCCTTTTTTGTATTTTCCACTTCGAATGCCATTTTCTCCCCTCAGGTCTACTGTATAGTTCTACCTTCAACCTTGCTCAGCAAGTGATATCCTATGTCTACTAACAAATCCAGGCTCGAGCCTATAATGGCAGGCTCGTGTCAAGCACAGTCCGTCAACTTTGCAGTGCTCTGTACCTATAGGTTTCACGTGATCCCCGAGTTGTCTCACTCTGGCTAGTGAAGAAATAATATACACAGTTAATCCTGTCTTGATAGAAAACTTACCTTGCGGGTTCTGGAAAGAGACAGTAGTAGTTGCACCATAGTTGTGGGCCCAACGTGAGAAATAGGTTCTTGGCCACCCAATTGACATGCAGAATGATTGTTAAAGGGTGGGAACTAAAATGGAGAGCCAGGATGGAGCGAGAAAAAGAAAGGCCAGAAAAAAAACAGAAAAAAACAAAGAATTGGGGGATTTGCCTGTACTGGAATTGACTAGAACATCTTTTTAGAACCGGGAGGGCCGAGACGAGCGGAGGCTCAAAATCGAACTATCGTGGGTCTGATCCGCGGCTCGTATTGTATAATTAACAGGGTCAAAATCAAACAGCTCGCACCTAGTGAACCAGGGTCAGCCCGGCCCACACCTTCTGTGTGTCATACACGATCACTCGAATTTTGTGAGATTTTATTTCCTGGCACTGGAATCTCCGGTAAAAGTTTGCAGATTACCCGGGTTGCTGGGAGAATTGGTGCACCGTTCTTGAAGCACCAGCTATCCCAATTGGCTAGTCCAAGTCGGGTTCAACTTATTTCTAACCACCAACTATGATACTCAGGCAACGCCATCTCTCTCTGGTCCTTTTCACACAAGCTTTATTTACTTAAACTATATCAGTACTTGCGCTTTAACTACTGAAATCTCTATCCTAGATCCTCTAAGGTGAACCATTAACCTATTATATTTCAAACCCATGGAGCTATATCCCCTAACTGAACTTGAAAGCTCCCCAAATGCGGTTAACTCAAGGTACTCGGTATTAATAACTATTAGAATGTGCACCTCTTGGCGATTCCTTAAGTATACCTGCATTCGATAATCACTTCATGTTTGCTTCCTATGCAGTAATTACTTTCTTCCTTCGTCTTTCGTTCCTGACTCTAACTCTTTCTCCTTTCTTACCGAGATAACAAATACAACTTTATCTCTCCACTCTTTTTCGTAACAATAACACTAAACCTGCCAGTGAGTTGGGGGGGGTTTTTTTTTTATTGTTTCCACATCCCGGGCCAGTGATTAGTTGACCGCAGAATCCATTAACTTAACTGAAAACAATAGTGGTTTACTCAACTCTTAGCACACCAAATACATATTCCGAGTCAGCAGCTTACCGTTGTAGTTCGCCTTTCTATATTTCTTTCTCTTTTTCCTTCTTTCCATTACCACCTCTCACTATCCCACACAGTATCTGCCATCCACGCCCCCCCAACACCCCCACCAAATGCCCTGTACAGTACAATATCAAAGCAAATTGTGCCTGCCAAAGCAAAAGTGTCACATGGAACCCCAGTCTCTTGGACCTGTGAGGAGGAAGAAAAGGAAAGAATAAATTTTTGTTTGGTGAAACTGGGTTGGAATAAGTGAATGCAATAGTATTATGCAATACTATTGGGAGATAGTTGTAAGATCGGGTACTGTACAGTACTAATGGCATTAAACAAGATGTTAAGAGGGTGAGCTAGCTGTTTTTGGACTACTGCCTCCACTACAAAGTTCCGTTTTTCGACAGCGTTTTTGGACGCAAGTCTGCCGTCAACGCTCAAGCAGATGTGCTGCGTTAAGATGACGCCTGCTTAATACCGGTATCCCTTCCCGGCTGCCATCAAGCTTGCTTCCACTCTTATAAGTAGATGGGTGTTATCCCTTCCCTATCTACTCTCTCTCCAATGCTCCACTCCTATTTCACAACGCACTCTCACAACCCCGGCAGATATGAGAAGCACGCAATGCGAGCGCTTCTTTATGACTACACATCCAGTAGCGATGGATGATTTATGAGTGAGCAAACCATATAAACCAAGAAGCTTTGCATGACCATGAAATTAACCGTTTCCGAAGACGAGATATATTAATGAAGCAGAATATGGCATGATTTTGGCTTCCAAGAGATCTCCGGTATCACATATCATATCCCGTGCTCTTCATATTGTTGTGTCACCACTGCGGCTGCATCCCCCAGGACTATGATATTGTACTGTACAGTACCGCTACTTGTAGACACACCCCTCAACTCACCCATTCCATACATTATATAGGTAACAACACACAGCCTTGCTTCCACCTGGGAAACTAAGAAACCATGACACAACTTCGCGATACCCCACGAAAAGGAAAGGAACCGACAGTCTCTCGTCCAAAAGAGCCAGAGATTGGGGGCAGCAATCATGAAAATCTCGGGGGTATTTGCTACCATTCATCTTTCCAACAGACGTGTCTAACCCGGCAGTGCTATAGAATACCCAACAGACCTCGAAGTCCAACCTTGCATCCCGTTAATATTCGTTATGGGAGTCAGTGGCGCCGGAAAAAGCAGCTTTATCAAAACCCTCGGAGGAAAAGATTCCAAGCAGAAACCTCCAGTGACGAGCGCCACTGAATCAGGTTATTGAAACCCATCCCCCTCACCCACCGGCGTACGCGTGCCAGCCAGGCTAACCCGGGTGCCCCCTACAGTGACCCGTGAAGTGAAAGTTTACAAAACCATTCTGGACGGTCAGGAAATGCTATTAGTCGACACACCGGGTTTTGAAGATAACAAAACATTAAACCCCGAAACATTTCGGATGATCTGCGAGTACGTACTCCAAGTAGCGAATAATCCAGCGTGTATTATCCGCGGCGCTATATACGTGCATAACATTGCTACCTCAAGATGGATTGCTGGTGACAAACGCACCTGGTCGATGCTTAAGAAAATCTGTGGCGATGCTGCCATGGGTAACGTCATTGTCGCAACTACCCGGTGGCCGGCAGATCACGAAGATGAGGACTACGAGAAGCTGGAGAGGAGAAATTTGGAAAAATATTGGGAAGGTATATTAGGGACGGTCAGGCTCGCGAAAAACGATGTCCAACATTCAAGTGCCGCCATCCGGATGTTATTTAGTGTTCATCCGAAACCCTTTCAGGTGCAGTGGGAATTGAGTGATGGGAACACCCCTTCAGAAACTAGTGCCGGGAGAATTTCCATGACTGAGGGTGAGGAGGCGCTAAGTGAGGCGGAAAAGGAGAAGGAATATGCTCTGGCAGAACTTGGGCGAGTCTCTTCTCAGATCGAACCAGTGCGATCGCAAAACGCGCCGAAACCAACTCGACCTCCGCTGCCAGAAACGAAGGGACCGAGTGCCGCCAATCTTAAAAAAGAGATGAATGCTCTCCTGCAACGCTTAGAATCCGCAATACACGCCAGCAAATTGCAAGTCAAGAAGATCAAGAGTTCGGAGAAAACTCTGCAGGAAGAAATCCAGCAAGTCCAAGCATTACTAAAAGAAAAGGAAGACCTACTCAAGAAATACCACCAATTACGCCGCAAGATAGAATCCGCCGACAAACTTAAGGCAAGGCTAAGCGCCTTGCGCACACCGATAAGTACCCGGAAGGTATCTAGGAGAAATCTATTGGCAATGCTGCTAGTGGGAGGAGCGGTCGTGGTGGATATTGGGTCAATGAGTTTCCCTTTCCACGGATTTGCTGCTTTCGGCGGGGTGCTCCTATATGAAGGAGTGACGGGGATGATGTCGAAAAACACGAATAGTACACCAAAGAAGGAGATCCAGACACCTGACCGGGAGTACCAGATCCCTACGTTGAATATGGAAGAAGGTGCTAGGCTGAACGACGGGAGTGATGGAGATGATGAGCGGATTGAAAGGCGGAAAGCATGGGCGCAGGCGAAGGCGCCGAAGATGAAGACGACGAGAGTGAAGGGAGGGCCGGCACCGCAAGAGCCACTGCTGCCGATAGCGCGGAGAAGATCCAGCTGGTCTTCATTTTGGGTTTGAGCAAAGGCGCAATCTACTATCCAGGGTTGAGATGTGTTTATCTATGATATCACTACAATTGAGGCGCTGTTACGAGTGATGTGCTTGGGTAACATTCCTCCAAGCTCCTTGGCCACCCTGGTCATCCCAGTCGAGATTAGGGTAGATTATACGACGTTAGAGACGACGAAGCTTAAGTTTACTCGACTATAATACAGTGCAGTATGGTAGGGTAGTGTATGAAATGCTATGGTATTATATGCTATGAGTAAGGGTACTAATACAGTACATGCTTGCTTATACGTAGTTTACAGTGTAACCCAGAGTTGCTAAAGAGGGAAGAAGAGGATTGGAAGAGTCTATTGCACGCCATGAACAACTCGAGTAAACCAACACGGGGATAAAGAGGGGGGAAAGAGAGAAAGAAAGCTAAGAAAAAAAAAACAACTCCAGCAGACGAAGAAATAGGCCAAAGATCCCCAAGATAATAAATTAGATTGAACCGCACACTAGCCGCCATTCATCAACCTACGATAGCGAAACCCGCACCCAATCAGCCACCCCACAAGGCCCCAAATTGCAGTGAGAACTCACCCCTCCTTGATGACTTCAATCTTCCTCCCACTACCCTCCAGATTCTCCTCCAAACTACTACCAGTCGTTTTTACCACTCCCTTCCCCTTCCTCCCCTTCACCACCTCCTCCCCCTTCCCCTTCTTCTCATCCTCCTCCGCGCACCCACACTTATACGCTTCGCCCACCGTCATGCAATCAAACACCTCCTTCCCCAACCGCTCGTTGACAAGATTATGCACGAAGCACCCCCACTGACTCGCCGCGACACGCCCACTCGTTTGCGGTGGGTACTGCGCCAGCAGCTTCTGGAAGTGTTCCGCGCACTCCCCGCACGGGTACAGTCTCGCGAAAAGCGCCAAATACTGCGCTAGCGCGGTGCGTTCGTCCAGGCTCGGTGACTCCGGGAAGCGCGCGAGCGTCATGTGGAAGAGTTTCCAGCCTGCGCGACCGAGTTCGGCTTTCAGCGTCTCGTTTCCCAGGTGCGGCATTATTGCGCTACCGGCTAGGATTGATGAGGGGATAGGCGGGGGTTGCGCCAGGGCTGTTGTGGGGAGGTGGGGAGGTGGCGGTGGGGGGGTGGGTTTTGTGGAGGGGAGGAGGATGTAGGAGAAGAAGAGGAACAGGGTGAAGAACGTTGCTAACAGGAATGGTTTGTTTCGTGTCATTTTGGTGTTGCCTGTCCTCCTTCTCCTTCCCTCTATTTTCTAGTGGTTTTGGGTCGGGGTCGGGGTCGGGTGGTTATGTTGTGGTGTGTGGTCGTTGTTTGAATGGGAGAGGACAAAAAGTAAAGGAGGAGGAAAAGCCGGTAATAATGCCCTTGCGTAAATTTGCCTCCCTTCTCCCTACCGTCAGCCAGCCAGAAAGCAACAATTTTTAAACAAGAAAGAAAGAAAGAAAGAAAGAAAAAGAGGGGAAAAAAGAATCGGATGATGACAAGGTCTCATGTATGATACGATATGGTTTGGGGATGGGCCCATCTTTCTCTCCCTCTCCCGTACCGATGTAAAGGATTATTATGGATAGAGCTCACCGGCGGTGCGAACGGCGTAGGTTTTAGTTTTTTGTAGTGGCAGGACGAGAGAGGTATTCAATATATCATTGCATCTCTTGCGGTGGAGGAGTACCGGTACCGTAGATCGTAGTTTTGTGCCGGAGCATGAAGATGATGCGTGGGGTAGACTGGACCAGCAAACTACCGTACTTTGTGCCGCACCGTATGATATGATTTTCGGGGGGGGATTCAAAGAAGAGAAAAGGGAGCCTTGGGAAGAGAGAAGGAAGAGGCCGCAAGGTGCCGGTAAAGTACAGTATGATACTCTCTTGATTTCCCTGCCCCTTTCTGTGGCTTTAAGCTACCGTAACCTCCCTGCCCTTCCCCCCCCCAGAGTTCGCTTAGGCTAAGTATTTATGGTACCGACAGCAACCAAATTCTCCCACCCACCACCACCACAGAGTCCCGAATAGATACAGTACATTGCGGCGCGGCAGAGTGAAAAATCCGCACATAATTATTCCCCGGAAGAGAAGGAGAAGGCATTACAGAGGGGGGGGGAATTCAAGAGAATGAATCTCTCACTTAATTCTATCAGAGTCATCTCGGGTGCAGAGCAGGTGAGATAATTATCGACCTATGAAAAGCTAAAATCCAGCGTTTTTTTTGTTCTTTTTCCCCCTCAAGCTGGCGTAGGGAACCAGTACGAGTAAACAATCTGTGTGGAGCAAACAATCCGTGTGGAACAAACATGTATGAATAGTGGTAAAGGTATGAACTGTACGCTAAGTTAGGCTAGGGGATAGGCTGATTTCGCATTAATAAGTTTGGCCACCCCTTCTCTCTCCTGTCCCCTCCTTACATACCCTCCCTCACCCCGCATTTTGTCTGTCCTTTCCACAACGAAAGCACAAGAGCAGCCCCCCTCTCAGTGGGGATCGAAGCTTTCATTGCATCATACCCGGACAATTGTTTGGTCTACAAACAAGGAATCCAACAGAGAGATTTAAATAATTGAAAGAAAAAAAGAGGAAGAAAAAATGGTATTCCCACCGCCTCCAACTGGCTCCATCGGTCTGTTCCCTCTCCCTCTCTTCCTCCATTCCTCCTCTCATCGCAAACTAACCAACACTAAACCTCAGACTGGAGCAACATTGGCTTCCGAGTCCGCGAAGTTAATGGGCACATCCAAAGTACCTACTCCATCCACACCAAGCAATGGACCACACCAACCTTCATCCGCTCCCCCATCCTCCCAATCCACGGCATGGCCCCAGCCCTAAACTACGGCCAGCAATGCTACGAAGGGCTGAAAGCCTTCCGTTCCGCCTCTTCCGACTCAATCCACATCTTCCGCCCGCTCTCCAACGCCATGCGCCTCGAGCACTCCGCCGCCTTTGTCAGCATGCCCGCCCCGCCGACGGAGCTCTTCCTGAGAGCGGTGGAAATGGCCGTCTCCATGAACGCGGAGTTCGTGCCGCCCGCAGAGTCCGGTGCGAGCATGTACATCCGGCCATTGCTCTTCGGCTCGAGCGCGCAGTTGGGGCTGAGCCCACCGGAGGAGTACATGTTTGTTGTGTTTGTGCTCCCCGTAGGAGTCTATCACGGCGTTAAACCTGTGGACTGCTTGATCCTGGAGAACTTTGACCGCGCGGCGCCGAAGGGTACCGGGTCCGCTAAGATTGGCGGGAACTACGCTCCCGTTCTCAGGCACTCAGATGCAGCGCGGGAAGAAGGTTTCGGGATAACGCTGCACACAGACTCCCAGACGAGGACCTACATCGACGAGTTCTCCACCTCCGGCTTCATCGGCGTTCTCCCAGACAAGACGCTCGTCATCCCCCAGAGCGACAGCATCATTAAAAGCGTCACCAGCGACAGCGTGCAGACGATCGCAAAAGACCTATTCGGCTGGGACGTGCAAACACGCAAGGTCAAGGAAGCGGAGCTAGAGGACTTTGTCGAGGTCTTCGCTGCGGGCACGGCCGCAGCGCTTGTCCCCATCAAGAGCATCACGAAGAAGAGCACAACCTGGAAGAAGGTATACGGCGGCGAAGAGCCGGGCGAGGCTTTCGTTGCGCTGTTGGACGGACTCAAGGGCATACAAAGTGGCAGGGACAGAGATCCGTTCGGGTGGAGAGTCCCCGTCCGGGAATTCAAACTCGACGAGGCCACCGGTCAGGGGGTTCAGGCTATTGATCAGATGCCTTAGTTTTTTTCTTCACTTTTTCCCTCCCTTATTTACCTACTTCGCTTGAAATATATCATACCACCACACACATACACACACATATATATATGCACAAAGAGGGACCTACTGCGTGATAAAGTTGACACATGCATGCGTGCATGAAAATCAACATCAGCGATCATTAAATATCACTCGACTAATGAGAACGTGAAAAATCAAGCCCTTCGCACTAGACTAAACCCTCGTAAAGATATCACTTCACGAATTTGTATAATACCACCCACCCATCCGCAAGCTATATCCCAAGCACCATCCAAACCTCAACACCCTAAAGGAGGGAAAAGGCCCCCCGTGCCCATAATACAACCAGATAAGTAGGCATGCGGGGGAAGTAAGAAAGCAATCAAGCAAGGAACATGACAAAACAAAACACCGATACCCTCCTCCCACACACACCATCGCAAAACCACAAGCACGAGCACAGAACCCAATGGGGGAAGGAACCCCCCCCCGAAAAAAAAACTCTCTCTCCAGCACGATCCCCTCCAACCAACCTACTGTGCCAGCCCTCCCCCGCACCAATCGTCACTACCCACAAAGAATCACCCGCACTCGCACAGCCCTACAACGGTAACGATAACGATAGAGGCGGAGGAAAGAAAAGAGAATGTGAATGGATCGTGGGGTGGGTACGGTGCTGTGCTCGAGTGCTGTACATGTCGCATTGGACGTCTCCGACACTGGCTCGCTGGTGTATCGGGCATGGAGTTTTGTGGGTGGTAGATTGCCAACACCGATTATTGTATTGTACTATCGGTACTCCCTTTCTCCCCGGAGGGGGTTGTAGTTTACTTAGAAGATGGGTTTTTTCCCCCTGGACTGTCATACTTGTGGACGTACTGTACAGATGCAGTTCGTGATATGATAGGAGGTAAGCTTGGTTTGTGCTTGATAATATGGTAGTTAGCTATTGGGGCTGTTGCGTCTGGTAAATGTGCCACAGAGCACTCCCCGTGGCTATTGCATGAGGGATATTCCTCGACTAACGATTGTCTGTTCATACTAGTAATATGGATCGCAGCGGGTCATCACCGACGACAAGTCTTACGAAATATCACTTTTTCCTTCCCTTCCCTTTCTTTTCCCTTCTTTTTTGAAACCTGACATATCGTTGACTCAGTGCTATGCGCAGGGTGCCCAAACACTTGATGGTGGGGGTGTTTGGTAAGGTAGCTGTCCGCCAGGTACATCTATGCATACTTATACCATACACGCTCCAGAGTAAAGCGATTGTGTGCTCAAGATGATCAACAAGAAAAGGATGCCAAAACGCCCCCCAAGGCACCAATTTCGGACCTAATCGTAAAATATCACTCTTGTCCCACTGCACCACATTATCATCCTAAGAAATGAAAATACGAAAAATGAAACAGAAAAGGAGAAAAGGAAAATATGAACGAGACACAAACGTGCATGAGGAAGAGAAACTATAAAATAAAATAAAAACAATAAACTCCAAAATACACCCTCCGTCATGAAACCCATCCGACGACGACGTCTCCCATGTTAAAAGGAAAGAAACAGAATAAAATAATGAAGAAGAATGAATGATGTACCAGAATGAAAGTACTGAAGGCGGGAGTGAAGGGTGGATGAATATGAAAAGTGGAAATAAAAAGGAAACGAGAATGAAGCATGAAAACAGTATTTTTTTTGAAATCCAAAAAACTTGCTTCCGCCGCTAAGTGATGACATAAAAAGCGAAAAGAAAAAAGAAAAAAAGGATAAAAAAGGGGGGAAGCTGTGGGATTGGGTATGTTCTCGCTTTTGTCTTTTCTTATCTTTTTCTCGTGGATCGCTCGAGGGGTATAGTTAACCAATAAATTCTCCTGAAGCCATTTCCCACCAGGGTCGTCGCTCTTTCCAAACACGTTGCATTAACAGTCTTGCATGTCGGACCTGAAAGAAGAAAGGGTGGTTAGTAAAAAGTGACATTTTATGACTAAGGAAAAATACGCGGGGAAACAAACCTGCACCAAACCACTCTTCTCTACTTCAATCATTCTCTTCAAAGTATACTCCCTGTGGCCGCCGTCCACCGCCTCACATCCTGCCGAGAACAACGGGAAAAGCAAGCAATTCTCGGCTGTGCCACCAAGACGTACTTTCCCCATAGACCGCACAATCTGCGCAACCGACTGTTGCACGCGCGGATGTTGGGTGTGGTAGTTCAACACGCGCCGGTAAAGGTGAATAAGCGCCGCCCAATGGAACGAATCGTTCGTAGCCAACAGCTCCTCCGTGTCGAAATTGTCCGACGGTGATCCTGGTCTGAAATGTTGGAGCCCTACATGGTGGTGATGACTGTGTGTGCAATTTCCCACCGCCTTGCCACGCGCATCCTCCAGCTCCTGTTGTAATATCATGGCGGCCTGGAAAATTGCGGGCGTTGGTTCCCACTGGTCATAACATTGCTCGTGCATCGCTTGGTTTGTAAGCGCCAAACCTTCAGCGTACTCCCTCTTTTCCTGCTCGCATCTCCGTGCGAGTTCCCCTATCTTCGCCAAGATACTCACACAACGGCTTGTGAACCCAAAGAAGCAGTCCACCGCGTATTCCTCCGCCTCCCCTTCGCCATTGTCGTTTGTCCAGTATTTGCCACTAAAAATCGGCTCCTCTGTGTCACGGCCGCTCAGACTTCCCAACAAATCGAGGTATGCAAACCACCTAACCAGGAAATATGAGACCTTGTCCCTGCTGTGCATCCCCTGAGCGCCTCCACGAGCCAAGATGATCTTCCGGGCCGCGCTGAGATGAGTTTGCCATGTAAGCCCACTCACCGAGAACGGGTTGGGAGAAATGATCTGGTATGAAGACAACATGATGGCGGTCGCTAATGTTGAATCACTCTTCGCGTCTTCGGGGCTATCCAAGGAGGAATGAAGACTTCGTACTGTCTCATCAAGGAACCGGCCGATCCGCTCTGTAGGCTCAGGGTGTTCCAGCAATCTAGCCCGGTGACTTGCCGAATACGCAAGTAGCAGATTCATCAAATGATCAGTTTGAACAGCCACTAGAAAAATTAGACTATTAGCATATAGTATATGAAACCACCAGGGGCAGCGAGAACAGAAACCCACTTTGAGGAAGAATGCTCTTGAAGGGATTCGCCGAACAATCGTGGGGCACTAGCAAGCGAGCGGTGTAATGTAAGTAGTGGTGGAAGTACATCATGTTCTTTCTATTGTCGAGCAGTAGTTGCGGTAGCGGGTCCAGTTTCCTCGGGATAGTGATAGCAACAGGGTAGAATGGATTGTTTATGCCATTTCCATAAAGCCCTGCCGCCCTTCCCATCATCATCATACCGTCGTCGTAGCCACCATAGTCATGTCGAGGAATCTCTTCCACATCATCGTCGTCGTTATCCATGTCGGGCTCTCCGCGATCAACGCCGTAAAGAAGGGTGCGGCTCTGGGAAAGATCTTCCCTTTTATAATCTTCCATTTCTGAAGGATATCGGTCAACATAACTTCCGTCATAGCTATGATCGCTATCAGGCAAAGGGGGAGCTAATAGATTCTCAACAGAAACCCGGCGCATACCCGTACCTACACCGGCAGGATGGTGGTGATGGTCCATCAATCCTGCGATATGATTTATTGGGGCATTGGATATTGGTGTTGATATATAATCCAAAGCTGTGCCAAGAGAAGTAGGGATTGGTGCCACAGTAGCGGTTGGACGAGCGTTGATATGCTCAAACGTATATGGGGAATGAGGAGATGTTTGTATAGGAGAAGTGCTAGTTCGTAGTCTCTTCGTCGGCGATGTAAGGATTGGAGGGGGTGTATGAAACGACTTGCTGTGATATTGCTGTGTTGGAGAGCTGTGTTGCTGGCTGTCATACTGAGCTGTAGGACTCGTGACAAGGCTGGGAGGCCCCGGGGGGCTATGAATCTGACCGTTGCTATTCGGGTAACTAGAAACGGGTGATGCAACCTGGTTAAATGATTGTGAGACTGGTGTATAGGGGGAGAAAAGGCCCTGCTGTTGCTGCTGTTCTGTCTTGAATACTACGTCATTCTCAAAAGTTCTAGAGGGAGGTGTTGTGGTAGTTGGGGTAAGTCCTGGCTGCCATCCATAAGCACTTGACCGATTCTGGTGCTGCTGCTGCTGCTGCTGGATGGTAGCAGGACTTTGTAGCGGCGGAGGCTGTTGTGTAGTGACCGAAGCCAATTGTGGGTCTAGAGGTGCCGATGAAACCGGCATCACTGGGGCACTCGAAGGTTCCGCTACAGAAAACACAGTCTGATAATTCGACATAGTAGTCCTCTTCCCATTCCCAACCCTCGGAACCGGTGGTTTCCTCGCTCCATTACTAGGCGTAGTCTGCACAAAGGTCTGCGGGGAAGGAAAGTGCTGGTTTATTGAGAACTGACCGGCCCCAGGGATAAACTGTGACTGATCGTCGGCATTAGGGTCCTGTCCATTTGCCCCATTCTCTAACTGCTTCTTCTTCAGAGGGCGGCCTCCCCACGATAACCTAATCTTGTAATCGCATTCTTCGTCGAGTCGCTCGCAGTTGCTGCAGCGGGGCTTCTCTTCACCGCATTTTACCTTCCTGGCTTTGCAGTTCCTATTATAAGAAAATGGTTAGCATGTCATACCGCCAAACGACGAGACTCCCGAGAAGCATAGCGAGGTGAGAGTGTTTTTTTTACCAGCAACCGTTCCGGCTCCGACGGCGTATCTCACGACCAGCGACTGGGGCACGGGGCATTTGGTCTGTAACTTTTCTCTCGGGGGTGAGGGTCTCAGTCAACCTGCCGTGGCGACAGAAGAGGTTGGTTTTATGAGTCGACGACGACGCGACCACCCTTGAATAGCGGCTCGCCCCACTTAGGAGAATATCGCTGAAGTTGTTGGTAAAAATGAGGAGTAGTGGGAGAAGAAAGAGAATTAGGCTTGTGAGTTGTTGGATGTTGGACGCCTTGAGGCTGAAACTCAAACGGCAAGTGCGCTGGAGTGGGGCCCTTGGTTGAGATGGAGAATAAAGAGTGAACAGGAGGATGGCTGAAAGGATGAGCGGCGGGGAGCGGGCGGGCTGAATAATGTCTAGTCGATGGCGGCGAAGGAGGTGGCAATCCACCTGGACAACCAAACCAGCACAATCGACAACGGCAGTGGGGGAAAAAATGAAGAGTGAGAGAAACCGTATGCAAACGCTATGTTCAAATGAGCCGAGGGTATATCTGATCTGATCAGATCCGGGCCAGCAAACAGCCGCAATGAGGAACAAAATTAATTTTTGGAAAAGAAAAAAACGGAGAAAAGGGTTAGAGTGGGGGAGGGGGGGTTGGCGAGAGGTGAGAGTAGAGAGGGAAAAGCTCCTCGCTTTACTCGTTTGAGGAGGGAGGGGGGTGCGGAAAGAGAAAGATGGAGATAAACGAGAGAAGGAGAAGAACTGAAGTAAGAAGTGCGAACCGGTGAGAGATGATTATAATTATTGGGGGGCGGACGAGAGCGAGTGAGTGTGAGAAGAGTGAGGAAAGGAAGGCGGACAAGCTACAAACCAACAACCACAACCACAACGACCAATTCAGTACGACCCAAAAAGCAGAAAGCACCACTCAAGGGATCGGATTGGGGGTAGAAGGGGGTTCAACAAAAAAAGGGGGGGGTATGGATGTGGTGCTGGTGGTGGGGAGGGGAGGCGATAGACGGGGGGGAGGGAGTTGGACCTGAGGCGGAGAGCGGAAAAGGCTCTACTCCTCCTGCTCAATGATACACAAACGGGAGAAAAATGAGCGAAGTGGCCGGGGATACCCCAGTGGGTGGGGGGATAAGAGGAATGGGAGAGATGGTTAGGAGATAAGTCAACACTCGAGGGAGAATGGGAGGACGAGCGTGAGCAAGAAGTTGGGGGGAAAAGAAAAAGAAAACAGTCGAAAAGTTGAAAAGTGTGGCACCGTATCATATTACCGGTATCATATCTATCCCTCTGGCCCCAGGGTGTTGTATGGAACACTAAAGTCCATAATACCATAAGAGAGAAGGGAGTCTTATTTCCGTGCTTCACAGGACAATAGATACGAGAACACCGCGCACTTGTTATACACAACTATAAATGAAGCACCGTACAGAAGGTTACGCCTTGAGAACTGTACATCTCTGTATATATGATAGAAGAAGATATCCCAGGAAAATAGGCAAAGCAGAAGTACTCAAATACTGGTATCAGTCTTCATCCCCCCTCCCCTCGAGTTCGAAGATACACAATCCAGTCTGACTTAGTCCCCACCAGCTCCGTAGCTAGATTTTGAAGCAAAGCAGGCCAAGGTATTCAACACTGGCGGGAAAGGGTGGAGGGATTCCTCAGATCTTAATGGTCAGCCAGTAGCCATGGCTACCAATCAACACCCCCTCTTTAATTCCCCCCCCCCCTCCCCCGTTGTGTTCTCAATGCCTGCTGCCGGTACTAGCAGGGTGTCCTTCTAGACTGCGGAGAAAGAGGGTTATCTGTGAATCAACCGTCTACGCCGGTCGATCGAGGACATAAAAAACCGTACTCGAGCACGAGTACAGTACAGTACCGTACAGGGAAAGGACGGGCGAGTGAACATAAGAGTGGAGCATCATACTTTAGACTAGTCCAGTGAGGTGTCGATGAATTTCGGCACAATGACCACAGCACCACACAGTAGTCGTGCTCCCCATGGCAGAGAACTCACTTGACCACAAAACAACAGCGCCAACGAACGCAGGTTATCTCCAGGGTTACAAGTATGGGGAGGAGGAGAAAAAAAAGATAGGATAAAAAAGAGAGTTCAAGACAAAATGAAAAAGAAACTAAGAAGCTTGAGGACTTCTGAATGGATGAGAGAGGGAAAGTGCAAGGTCTTTTTTACTGGCACCATGCATATGTGTGGTTGTCTCTTTGCTCTATGCGTTGAGCTGCAGCAGGGGCAGGAAAGGTTAGGTTAGGACAGAACATCAAGTTCCCCTCCTGCTGCCCGATGGGAAAAAACCCAACCAAGCAAAAGTTGGCACACGCGAGTATCATCACAAACCATCAATCGAAGAAAGAAATAACAGAATAAGAAAATCACAAACCGCATCTCGATTTCCGTAATCCACGAGATGTATTTCTTGTCAGGGTTAGTAGATTTCATACATTTTCGGGGGCCGGGGTGGCCGATTCGAAAGGGTTTCTTCTTTCCCTCTGCCGCTGCTGCTAGAAATCCCTGCAGGACCATCCACTGGCCGAGGGAAGGAGAGCTGCTGAGACCCAGAAGACCGCGGTAGGCCAAACCCCTCAATGAGCCTCACCCGCACTTTTTCCTCATTTACCGCTGTCTGTCCCTCCTCCACATGGATGTAAGTCATTTGAAACCAATGGATTTCTAACCGCTTTTGATGGGAAAAAAAGATGGGAAAAAGGAAAAATTGGAAAAAAAGAAATTATCATGAAGATCATGGGAGTACGGTATCGGTAGGGGTTGAGGACTTGGTTACGATCGAGGTAAACAGCTGTTGTCGAGGCTGAATCTAGACGACTGGACGGAGAATGCCCAAAATGCAATGGAATCACTTTCGATAAGCAATAAGCTTTAAGTCCCCATAACGCGAGAGGGTGAGTGTTGGAAAGCGCAATAGCATGCCAATGGCAGAGTTGGAGTTGGACTGTGACATATGATACTTGAGGGCTCTTTCAAAGGGCTCCCTGGAGATGATCACTATCGCAGAGTAGCACCATACTTTCGCTGAATTCACCACACCACGATCCAACACAAGAAGCAACTTGAGTGCCGTACGGCACCTACCGGTACCTAGATTGCGCCAAGTATCCTGGCATCGGAATCCGGGGACATACATGGATATTGTCCTACTGGAAAATGGAACCTGACAAGAGAGCGACGATGACGAAGGGAAGCCATGCCTCAGCTCTGCAAGAAGGTTCCATTAAGCCCCTATTCCCAAGGCAGGCATATAAAGTTAATGATAACTTGGACGTTCATATCTAGGGGAGTGATATTTGATTGCAGTAGTTCTCTCGCCCCCCTCTCTTGAAATCCCATCATTTACAGTTTCAGACCTTTTCGGAGGATATCTCCTGTTTGCCTGTCATACCAGTATGATATCTTACCTGTTCAACCTAGTGCGCTTAGGGCTACCCCCGACTTTAATGTCATAAGTTTATTAGGGATTGAAATGTGTCCGTAATATTTGGGTCGTGATCAAGGGGTTGTCGATTCGTGGTGTCCTCGAGACCATCTTCCCAACTGCTCTCGGACCGGCCGCGATAATACCACGGCGCTTATTGACCGGCATTAAAGATGGGTCTCCAATACCGGCATGCTCCCAAAGTTGATATCATTTCAGGCGGCCCTATCCAGAATAATTTGGTCGTCCTCCAGAGGCTCGGGATCGTGTAGACAACTACTCGAGTATGGTCTTCTGTTGGCGTTGATCTTGTCATACCCGCACAAAAGAAAGGCAAGTCCAGGTTGTATAAAGCGGCTCCGGGAGGGTGGGAGATATGCAAACCCTTATGGTACGGTGGGACTCGGTATCGTCTTGCTGCGAAACAGCCTCATATTAGTTGTGACATCCACACCTACTTCGTTCGATAACTTGTTTTTGGTGGGCCTGGGTGTACGAGTACCCCTGTCCCTAGGTTCACTAACTTCGAGAGTCAATATCAGTATTAAGTGCCCACCACAATCCTAACCGCAATGACAATAGGAGTGCTGTGTCGTAGGAGAGGCTTTTAATCGAGCTCTCCTCACGGAAGGGATGTTAGAATCAATTATACAGTGACATCTCTGCTCATCAGTCTCCAAACTATAGTCTAACAAGGGTGGGCTCCATTTCCGATGGGCTACAGGCATTGGCATGCTAGAAGAATTTCGGGGAATAGCCCCCAATTGAACGGTGATCCCTCAAGATTAGGTTGCTCCGGGCATGGTACGGCAGCGGTAGGGCCTGAATAGTGCACGAACATCCTTTACCGTACTGCACTGTACCGCATAATTCTCTCCTGTGCTTAGCCAGGAAAATCAAAGGAAATGGGGGGAGGGGAGAGAAATCTCATGAGCGGGGACTTCTGTCCGGTTCACTTTTTCCAAGTCCTATCACTTTATCTCTTGACTTCTGAATACCTAAGGAGGAAACACTTGAGGCTGTATCGGAAGCCTATAAACAATCTTATATATATCGCTCCCCGGAATCGTCGGGCTCGCTAACGTAGATAACTGTTGGATGATGGCACCAACCACTGCAACACAACCTACAACTCGCCTGCCATAAAACTGCGTCAAAGCAAAGCAACACGAGCAAACCCTTGCATACCTCACCGTTGCTCAAGAAAAAACATTCATAAATCAACATCACCATCACTTCCTCCCGATCAAAGAAAGCAAAGCACGCGAGAGTTGACCCCCTCAAAGGCGAATCCCGAATCCCGGCATTTCTGGTTCCAAAGTTCAGCCCTACGCGGTGAGAAACACCCCTGGGGTGCAATCGTCACCACGGGAATCGACAGGCGTCAGACCGTAAAAGAAGCCCCAGCATTGCCGTCTTCACCAAGCCCAGGACGGACGAAACTTGGGGGACGACGAACAGGGATCAGTAACAAGTAATCCTTTGTTACCCTACCGGTACTTTGACCATCTCCATTCTTTTCCGACCAAATCCTCGAGTACTGTACTCGTACCGGTACCGTACCCCTGTTCGCCATCCGCCCAGTTTCGTCGTGGGTGCCATAAAATGCACTACTGTATCCCCAGCAGCCCTGCAATCTCCGGATCCTGAGTCAAAAGCTCTTGAGAAGGGTTAGCGTTTCCCTGACGCAGTACTCGTACCGTATGATACTATGTTCAGTCCCCAACAAGTGTCGAATCCCATTGACTGGTATTCGCAATTCTGTTAACTTAATGTTAACTTGTTGTACTAAACCAATCCTGGGCTGGCGGAGATAGTGGGTTATGCGGTACGGTGGAGGATAGCTCTTGCGATTCACTGCAGTGAATTATCTCCGTCAGGTCGCTCATATCACGGCATTTAGCCCCCGATAGGCCAACAGAATTGCGAAAACCAGTTAATGAGATCCAACACGGCCAAGGGACTCAGACTATGCCGTGTCGGGAAAGTACTAATCCTTCTCAAGAACTTTTGTCTCTAAGCCACGAGATTAGCGACCTGACGGAAATGATGAATCGCAAGAGCCCATACTTGTTCTGTACGATACTCAGCTCTTTGATCGGCAGGGATCAGGGGGGGACTCGGGGACAAGGTGATACCGGTATGTTCCACTGCCAGTCCCTGTCTATCACGTGTGAACGGCTTTCCGTATCTGGGCAACACTCTGGGCTTTTCGTTATGATTTGGTAATGCCCTCGATGGATGGCGTCACAGCAGGGCGGGGCGGTGTATCGGCATACCGGTGGGTAATAGGACCTGTAGCAGAGTACCGGTACTATACTCGAGTATAAAGCCAGGACAGAGCCCGACCTATGATATCATAATTATCCTGATAGTTCAACCTCTCTCCAGGCCATGTGAATTACCGTAATTGAGTTGGGTTTGCGGAGGAGCCACTGTTTGGCTACCGTAGTTATTATACTACCGGTAATGTCTAATCCGTGATGGAAAGTGCGGTAGGCTCGAGAAGACTACAAGTACAGTTATGAATACTCGGGCTGTGCTCAGGTACTGCTGTCAGCTAGACTCGCTACGCTGCTGGTGCAGTATTGGTACTGTAGCGTATCGTAGGTTGCCCACCCTACTTGGCTATTCGGATATCATGTCGGTCAATCTGGATTGGTTCAGCCGCACTCACCGCACATACGGTAGTCTACCGGTACTCTAGTAAAAGCACAGCGGGCCCGATTCGCGAAACGTGCAATATCTTATCAGATCTCATAGATCGGCCGTTACCAAGCGCCGGAACTTGGGAGATCCGGGTTTGATTCAAAAAGGAGAGGTATTGACTGCGCTTTTGCCTACCTGCTTCACACCCGTCCTGCCTGCTCAGTACGAGTCCTTCCCCCCTTTTTGGCCACCACATCACCTCAGGAGCCACCCTAATCGCTTTGATATCGCAATGGCCGGCCGGTCCTCTCAGCGAATCCACTCTCCTAGTAGAGGAATTTCAATGCTTGTTCACGCATGTTTACCACCTTCATAGCTCGGGTAATGAATGATCAGTGAGCTTTTGCTAATGCCGTTTTTATAATAGCTCGCAGGTTTAATTAGCTTTTCCAATTCTTTTGATTTGTACCACCTCCCCCTCCTTGTGAAGCTGATATTGAAATCAATACCGGTATCATATCACAACGCAATGCCAGAACTAACCCCTTGTCAAGCCTTCTCAAAAATCCAAACGAAATGTACGTACGCTTCTCAGACAAACAATCTAATGCGGAAAAGAATTCCCACCCCTAATCTATATCTCCCACCTGGGATGATTTCCCGTCCGCCCGTTGCCAAACTGACCAAATCATGCATCATGTATATAGAAGTAAAGGATATGGGTGTGTATTGCTGCCCCCCCCCTCCTCCTTCCTCTCTCTTACTTCCCCGTTCCTCTCCTTCCCCCCCCCCCATTTATCCGGCACATGATGGACTAATTCTCGGTACTGCACCGTATCAACAGCTGGCACTTCCAGTTTCTTACGTAAGCCCGCAACCCCCGCCCCGTTCTCCTCCCACTTCTTTGCCCTAGCCTCTCAAGGGTGTACTAATGCCCGAACCTATCGATCTGCCGGCGGAGGAAGAGAAATTGCATTCGAGCGGAGGAGATCCGGTTTTCTATCTTTTCATTTTCTTGTCGCTAATTTGGTAGCAACATTATAACCTCACAGCATTATCGCCCTAGCCCTCGCAACAATAACCTTTCTAGTAGGGTTTCTAGCAGACCTCTTCCTCTGGCAGAATGCCTTCATCGTCAAGAATTGGCTTGCGGTTGGAAGCGCTCCGCTGGAGGTGTTGATTAGTATATTGTATTGGGGCATCAGCGCTGTGAATTCCAACCTTTTCTTAATTCTAATAACCTTTCCCTACATTACCAATATATGATGCTCCTACATATACGTTACCGTACTTGTGCACGATGCGACATCTCGTCCCGGGCTGCAGGCTAACCTGAAGGGGGAGGGAACGTGAACACTTCAGATCGATAGAGACCTAGTTGTACCACCTGAAATGCTGCTTGACCCTTTTGTCGGTCAGTCTCCTCATCCTCTTCTGCATATATTGTGCATACCCGTCCTGCCTTGTCACTAACCTCTTCTTTCTCTTTTTCATTTTCTTTAAGACATGGGCTTTCACCTCTTCCCCGCACTGCTTCTACTCATCGACGTTCTGCTCCTCTCACCGCCATGGGCGTTTACTTTTCTGCCCGCATTGTTGATCCCCTCGGGGATTGCTACCGGGTATTGGGTCTGGCTGGAGCATTGCTTCTCTGTTAACCAGAATTACCCATACCCGTTGTTAAATGTTATTGAGCCCAAGGGAAGGATCGCAGTGTTTGTTGGCAGTGCGGTTATGATGATGGTTTGTGCTTTGGGAATCGGGTGGGGATACGGGAGGGTTAATGGGGTTGCTAAGGAGGTGGAGAAGAAGGGGGCGTAGGTCTAGTGGAGCGGGTGGGTGTACTTGGCGCTGAGTGAGGAATTATGGAGGCGATATATGGGCTGTGTATACGGAACGGCAGGGACAGATGCGACATCGGTGGTGGTGCAGATGAGTAGTTATGAATAAAATGATAGATGGAGGGGCAAAAAAAAAAGGATCCGATTTGAATGCTAGAAATACAAACATAACTTTTGGTCTACCACCTGGCCGTCGGGAGTGTACTACTGCTATAAATAGTACAATTATTTACTCGCTGTACAATACATATATAGATAATGGCATACGACACATGACACCCGACCTTTCCTCAATCTAGCCTTCGAACGAAAGCACAACCTTCCCACCATCAACTTTTATACGTAGCCCTTGAAGCACCGCCTCCCCGGGATCTTCATCATGAGTTCTCACCTCCTCCTGAAGCCTATCCAAGAACCCTACGAGTCCCAATTCCTCTTCTCCGACTAGCTCCACAAGCTTCTCTTGACTCATCCTCGCCCTCTCCTCCCCCCCACTCTTCCTCTTCTTCTTAGCCGGGGTCTCCTCCGCAGAGACGCTCTTACGCTTCTTCTTGTTGTCGACGGAATCGGCGGCGGCGGGAACGAAGTCGGGTCTAGCTTCCGTTGTGGTGAGAGAGCTTTTGGATTTCTTACCTTTCTTCCCCTTTTTGTCCTTTTTGGATTCCTTTTTCTCCTCCTTGGGGCGTTTCGGCTGGTCGGGGGATCCGGCAGCAGGGGCGGAGTTGGGGCTAGCTTCCGGTGTGGCAAGAAAGTCTTCGGATTTCTTGCCTTTCTCGTCTTTTTTGGATTCCATTTTCCCCTCATTGGAGGGATCCGGCTGGTCGGGGGATTCGACGGCGGGGGCGGAGTCGGGGGTAACTTCCGGTTTGGCGGGAGAGTCTTCGGATTTCTTCTTATCTTTCTTGCCCTTCTTGTCCTTTTTGGATTTCCTTTTCTCCTTGGAGCGTTTTGGCCGGTCAGGGGATTCGGAAGGGAGGGCGTCGGCTATCGGGGTATCCTTAGCTTCGGGCTGGCTAACCTCGGCGGCAGGGGTAGCGTTTGCTTCCGGAGATCTCTTCTTCTTTTCCTTCTTGCCCTTCGCTGTCGGGATAGTCGTAGTCACAATCGTATCCGCAGTAGTAGCACCATTTTCCATTCCCTTCCCACCCTTCGCCTTCCCCTTCTCTGGTTTGTAGAAACTCCCCTGATGCTTTTCTGCCTCACTAATACAACTCTACTCCCCCCAGTTAGCAAATTGGCCAGCGGGAGGGCAAAGAGGAAAGACGGACGGTATGACCCTTCCACTGCCCCTCCATGAACGTCTTTGAGCAGTCAATGCATGTGTAGTAGGCCCCACGACAGCGCGCAGCGTGAGAGTCGAGTTTAGGCTTTTTGAGGATGTCGGAACAGATTTCGCAGGAGACTGTGATCGTTTGTTAGGATTGGATAGTGGGCCCTGGTGGGCGGGGGGACTTACAGGAGACCATTTCTGGGAATTGCGGCGGTGGGAGGTAATGGTGAGGTTGGATGGGGGAGTTTTTTTTTCTTCGAGGAGAATGAAGGAAGGAACTAGCACGTGTAGGGTTCGGTTGTTATCCCCTCAAGTGCTGAGACATTCAGTCCAGTTTTAAATGTTAAACACTAGCCCATTCGAGTAATCATGACAGGAAAAACTTCGGGTCCCCAAAGTGGCGTAGTGCTCAGAACTACTGCGAAATCTGTACGGTTGAGCATGGCCATGATTGAAACGAGTGAGAGTCTTCGTAGATTTCCTCCCATCTTCGGGTGGGGGGGTTTTGCTGGGGCGGCCGTGGCCTAAACTACACTTAAGTCTTGGCAAGGTTCAGTGTGGCGACTACAGGACTTTTTCGTCGTTTTGCTGCGACTATCTTGACAATAGTTGAAGCATGAACCACACAAGCAAGCCAGAATGAGCCTCTCTAGTTCAGCATATCAGTTTCATGGGTTCACAGGCTGCTCACTGACAATTTCAAATCTGGGCGACTCTTGGTATGATGATGATCCTGCTTGTTGTGCTTACATCTCAAAGCTTACAGTATTGGCAAATAAAAAAAATAAAAAAGTGGCATGAAGGGACAAAAGCTTTCATGTAAATTAAACAAACCAATAAACCCACTGATGACTGTCTTATTAAAGAGCAGTTCTTAAGACTGTCAAAAGCTGCACCACCAAGCACTATTGTGTATTGGGAAAGGTTAGGTGATAAGACTGTCCAACCTACGACAGTCTTAGCAAAACCTCCCTAATAGGGGAGTGTTCAACATTTAAAACCGTGCTGAATGTCGTAGTAATTGTGGGGTTAAACTGCTTTTGGGATGGTCATATTCTATCACTCGTTCTCGGTGCTTCTTTCCCCGCTGATTCTCGAGATGGATGGGCTCGCGATGATGAGGGGGGTGTGATCTTTTTGGGGTCTGGTGAGCGTCGGTATGGCACAACATTCCTGGTCCTCAAAGTGGAAGTTCCCCCTTTTCAGTTTTCCATTGTTACGAGGAGGATACTCGAGCCGAATCACGGAACCGGTAGTCGGTTCAAGGGCGCACTTATCACGATGCTTGATCCATTAGCGAATCTAAATGCGTGGTCGATCCCCGACGCCAGTGCGGCACTGAAATGAGGAGAAAAACCGGGGAATGGCATATCGGACATGCAGCCTGGCAAGTTTTTCATGTTCAGCCGTAAACAGATCCAACACCAAGTGCAAGGAGTGAAACGCCAACCATCACGGGAATCCGTCTTTCCCATCGAGAATTGATTATCAGGGTCCTATACAGAGACCCATACTTCTGACTGAGTTCGCCTGTGCTCTTCGTGGTGGGTCCTGGAGCGGTGTCTGGCCTGAGTGTGAGATCTGGGGTATCGGTTGCTCTAGGTGTGTTTAGTGCTCTGCTGGTGGGTGGTTGTGCTTGGTTGTTTGTCTTTTTGGCAGTCTGTCGGTTGGGGGGCTGTGGTGGTCTTGCTTGTCTGTATCATAGGTTTTGCTAGAAGAAGTGCGGCAGTGGTAGGTGGTTAGCGAGTGAGGTGGTATGATTGGGTGGTGAGGGTGAGGGTGATGTAGTATGATAGTTGTTTTGTCATAACGCCGGTTTGGGTCAGACTAGTCTTACCTTGCAAACCCGAACGGGGAGGATGTCGAGTGAGGTAATTCGGGGTGGTCTCTTGCTATGATATAATTAATTGATAGGGCAGGAGTTACTTGAGCAGTTGCACTATCTATGAGCCTTTGGTGAGATTTCTGCACCGGGGCTTGTTCCTGTGTTGCTGACTAATGCCACTTTATGTCGTTCGATACTTTCCCTTTGCTTTGGCCGTCATATTTTCGGCTTGCCATATTGCAGGTCTTTGGGTTGGGGAACTGGTATTACCGGTACTCGAGTATATATATATATATATATCTCCCTCACAGTATCGCTTTTTCTTTTTCTTTTTTTGCGCGGATGGAATCAAGTCAGCTTTGGTGTAACTTGTTGGTCACGCTTCCGCAAAGTTCCGTTGAGGATTGTGATATGTTACCAGTCTGCCGGTATCGGTACTCCTCATGGGCGATGTCTGCTGACACGACCGCTCTTGGGTGCCGCAGAATTTCAACTTTCAGGCAAGTCTGACCTTATGAGTAAAGTACAAGTACAAGTGCTAGTACTTGTACTTGAGTATCGTACTCGAGTACCGTACCGGTACGAGGGCTTTGTGGATGCGAGGGGATACCAGTAGCAGTGCTATGGTTGTGATTCCAGCACATCAAACTCCTCTGTGATCGCCACAATATTTGGACCTTCCTCGCCGGCGATTTTATTAATTGCCGACCAGCGACTCTATCTGTTTGTCAATCTCCGCCTATGAGTTGCTTGACATCATAAATCTAATTGTTCTGGGTCACTGGGTCTGGTGTCAATGGATAGGAGGGGTACAAGTACGAGTATATCCACAAATCTCTTGCTAAGCTGTTAGTCTATCGTACTTGAGTTGAGCTATTCGGCACTCTTCTGGAGTGCCGCCTTCGAAGGTCGCCTAGCTCTTTCGAACCTTGGCACGGACAATGCTACAGTGGTTGATGGTGATCGGGTTGCCGGTGCTGCCGTAAATTATCGAGGATAAACGCGCCTGCAGCCCTTGTTTAGTAATCATAACTTACCTTTTCCTTTTTCCGCTCTTGCTGCGTGTTTTTCCATTCAAGCTTCTAAAAACCTGCTGGTTTCTGTTCGCAATAACGATGACTTACTTTAGTCAGAATACGAACTCTTTCAATACCACCACCATCATTGACACTGTGCTCATTACGAGTGCTGACGGAAGAGCCGAACTTCTGTCCTGGCTTTCTCCACTGGAACCTCAGACGAGGCACCAGGATGTGCGTATACGGCGGTACGATGGTATAGGGGATTGGCTTTTGGAGACAGCTGAATTCACAAGATGGCGAAATGGTCATGATGGGTCCTCTGTTCTTTACGTTTCTGGAGCCCCGGGGGCTGGAAAGACTTATTTAAGGTATATTCTGTGGTATCCCGTGCGCAGTGGTTGCTGTTGACGGACTACGGTCGTAGTTCCCTAGTTGTCGACACCATTTGTAACGAGAATCGAGAGCAACATGTGGGAGTAGCTTGCTTGTACGTCGATTTTCTTGAACAGGAAGACTGGTCCGTAACAAACATGATTGGCGCCATCCTCAAGCAGTTTGTGGTTGCGTTGCCTAAGATTCCTAAAGAAATCTACCAAGATTTCCTGAGTTCAACGGAGCATCTAGGAGGACGAGGCCTTTGCCTCCCGGAGTTGATTCGGATGTTCCGGATTGTTTTGCCGTCTTTCCAGCGTACCTACATATGCATTGATGCCTTGGATGAAATCCATGTGGCAAAGCGGCCCGAACTTCTCAAGTCTCTGGACCAAATCATCCAGAATTCGCCTGGGGCCCGGCTGTTTATCACTGGCAGACCGCATATCAGGGAGGAGCTCGAAAGGCACCTCATGGGATCCGTGAATTGTGTAATTTTTCAGCCGAGCCAGCGGGATATCAGGAAGTACCTGGCTTCTAGGTTGCAGTCTGACCCGGAGCCGGGATCAATGGATGAAAAATTGGAGTCAGAGATCATGACTAAGATTCCTGAAAATTTTTCTGATATGTGAGTATTGGTAGAAGTATTGGTATTCTTAGTCGATGTCTAACAGGTGGAAAGGTTCCTGCTCGTTTTCTTGCATTTCGAAGCTATTTTGGGAGAGACGACGATTGCTGGGAGAAGAAGAAAACTCAACCAGCTGGCAAATGGTCTGGCTGGTACTTATAGCTCAACATTGGAGCGCATAAGACGGCAACCCGGAGACAGGCCAAGGCTGGGAATGGCGGTCTTGATGTGGGTATGCCTAGCGGCACGACCGCTACATGTTGGCGAGCTATGCCATGCGGTCGCCGTGGAACCTGGAACCCTGGACCTTGATGTCAATGGCGTCCCTACGATACAGTTGTTATTAGGATGCTGTCTTGGCCTCGTGGTTGTTGATGAACGAACATCAACGGTCCGTCCAGTGCATTTCACCGTCAAAGAATATCTGATTTCACGGGGCGATATTTTCCTTAACGCCCATTCCACACTTACCGAGGTTTGCTTAACATATCTGAATTATCGGTGTGTGAATGAACTCCCATCGAATACTCTCACAACTCCGGCTGCGTTGCCATTTCTTAGATACGCATCATGCTATTGGGGTATACACGTTGAGGAGCAAGTTACGCCAGCTGTGAAAGCCCTTGCTCTTGGGCTTTTGAGCCAGTATCCTAATCACATATCTGCCTGGGTATATTTGCTCGAAGGAGGTGACCTGATAGGCCGTGTGGCGAATAAGATGATACCGCCACCGCATTCCATGATCGCAATGGGATTCACTGGTCTGCACTACGCTGCGTCTCTCGGTATTAGTGGGCTTGTGGGCGATCTTATGAGGACAGAACCTGTTGACATTAGCACGATAGACTCTTTTGGGTGCACACCGCTGTTGTGGGCTGTCATGGGTGGTCAAGTGAAAGTAGTGAAGCAGCTACTTGAAGGACAAGGTTCCGGGACGCGCTCAGCTACTCGGAAGAGACGATTACCGGCGCTTTCCTCGACACGGATTTGGCGTCGGAGGATCTTGGATCCTGTGTGGGGTAGAAAGAGGGTTAACCCAAATGTGAAGGATGTGCGGTGGGGTCGAACACCACTTTCTTGGGCTGTTGGTTATGGACACAAGGAGATAGTGGAGATACTCCTAAACCAGAAAGATATCGATCTTAACTCGCGGGACTTTACTGCTGCGACACCTCTATCATGGGCAGCGAACGAGGGGAAGGAAGAAATGGTGAGGATGCTGCTGGGACAGGAAGGTGTCAGCCTCGACGGAGTGGATAACGCCGGCAGAGCGCCGCTCTATTGGGCTGCCAAGAATGGACATGTGGAAGTGGTGAAGCTACTGTTGGACCAGAAGAGCGTAAATCCGGACAGGAGAGACACCATTTATGGTAGAACAGCTCTTTCTCGGGCCGCCGAGGGGGGAAATGTGGGAGTTGTGAAGCTACTGCTGGAACGGAGCGACGTCGATCCAAACTTGGCGGACAATAGGGGCCGTGCACCGCTGTCCTGGGCCACTAGGAATGGACACGAGCAGGTCGTGAAGCTGTTGGAGCGGCGTCAACTTGAGGTATGTGGTGAGTAGAACAGTGTGGAGGGCTGGCTCTGCTGAGTTCGGGGGTCGACACGAGGTTGTTTGGATATCGGCGTGCGGGATTTCCCAGGCGCCGCATCGAGAGTTTATCGCTGGGATTGAACTTGGCTATCGAGCTTTTCGGTATGCGATATCAGTTGGTTCGTCGCCCGTTTTTTCATCTTTTCATTTTTTCATGATATGCACGACTGGCGTCTTGGTCTTGGGTATTAAATCTCTTGGGGCGGTTTTGCTACCGATATAGGGACGACCTAGTGTAGTGGTCGCGCGGGCTCCTATGAGTGGGTTGCGATTCCGTGAATGCCATTTCTCCCCTGTCACCGGTTGGTGTTGTTTCTTTTATTTTAGTTTTCTAGTAATGTATATACCATCTCATTTATGAAAGTTGGCACCCTCTCTCACCGCTTTGGAGGGGGAAAGGGAGGATCTATTGTACAATAATGTATTATACCCCTCCCATACGGGATTCCGGGGTATTATCCGTTACGAGCTAGAATGTTTTTTTAATACTCGCTATCTAGTATCGTGACGATCCAACAGTTTACAAAGGAACTAAATTACACTTTTTCTGATTCCCGAGGGGAGCCAGTAATTGGTCCTAGACTTCTAGCACTATCACAATATCATACCTCACATTCCTCCACATTTTCAAGGTTTGTATCCGTGGAGCAAACGAGTGAGTGCTCATGTCTCTCGTTCACTTCGTTTAACGTGCTGTACGGTGTTCGTACAGTACACATCACTCCCATCCGACACTAAACCAACAGCAGAAACTTTCCGAAATGTCCTTTTATCCAATAAGTATGATCTCACACGATAGACATTTTTTTTGCGAGAGGATGTTGCTCTTCTTGATTCCCTTCCTTCCTTCTGCTTATACTCCCTGGCAGCAGGGTTGGGATCACGCACGCTATTATCACTTGTTGCTACAAGCACAGCACTCCACCACATGTAACCTTCAGACTCTGAGAGTATGGCCCACCATTTTTTTCCTCTCTCGTCTCGCGGGGAAAAGCTGCTTAGTGGACAGTGCCACCGAGGACGCAAAGTGTTACGGTGAATGTGCGTAGGGTACGTACTGGGTGCTGCGTATGCGTTTCCGTAGTTAGATGATTTCCGATGTTTTTCCCTGTGTTTGCTTCATGTAATTCTACACCTTCTTTTTCTTTTCTCTCCACTCTTCTTCCGACAATAAAATCATCGCTTTCTAAGATACAATTCGCAACACAAAGAATGGGGGATCTCGGCTTCGTTAGCTTTTGGGTAGTTATCAGTTATTCCGGGGAGGGATTTGTATCGTTAGCTCACAGCTGACAGCGGGTACCTTGTCAAGTTTCGGGGTGGATTGGGGCGGTAAGGGTGTTTGCACCGCTGGGGAAGATAGGTGCCCGGACGTGGATGGGGGGAGCGCGGGGAGCCAGTCGAGTTATGTGCCGCTCAGGTGGTAGGCCGCCGGATACTGTTGGATACCCGTGCGCTGGGAAGTACAGTTTCGCGCTTTGGTGATTCTCACGGGCCATAACTGCCCAAGTCGCGGGGCTGCTGTAAGTGTTACTTGCCTACGGCCAAAATGGGAAGAGGTTGGCTTATATAACTCCCTCCACTCTATCCCCTTCACCGTATAATACCGGGCCTTGCCCCCTCCCCATGGGCATCCGGTTTTCCCCAATCCCCTCTCGGGGAATCGAACTTGGAAGCCTGTCAAGGTGCTGTACCGTTATGCAGCTGTATCGGAATCAAGCATTATCCTGTCCTAGCTCTTATATTCTCAAGGTTGGAGGGCAGAAAGGTGGAATTGGCGGGGGGTAAGGGATTCTGGGAATTTACGGCTTGCGGGGATTGCATGACGGGCCGGATACTCCCAGGAAGGCTATTTCGGATAGGTGACTCGGTTGGAGGGTAGGAGGAGGAGATAATCGCAACACCGATGCCACTAGTGATGAAAAAAAAACCGAGGCGATATTTACTGGTAGAAACGGGCCTTCAGGGGACCTAAATTTGCGTGCAACGATAAGTGTATAACGGGGGAGGACCTAGCTATTCATAGCATAAGATAAACCCGTTTAGGGGATTGCTCCTGACTTGCAAGTCATGCGTCGCAGTGGTCCTGAGCGGTGCCAATGCGGTAGGAGGTATCATAGCTTTTGCTAGCGGAATTTGCGCGAGTGATTCCTTATGATGGCGAATTGCGTGTGGCAGTTGATACCATACTCATGCTCTAAATCTCTACCCAGCATGTATGATACCACACTTAAGCATTGACAATGCCCAATCTCAGCGCATACCCGATCCCGCCCGTTAACCCCCCCAACCGATTATTACCCCCTGAGCGTGTCCGCTCAAATCTAACCACACGTGTACAATTTAGGTAAATACTTGGCAATCTTACAGAGTTAGGTATAAAGTTATTACCAAATCATTGCTGTCCTCGTATTTTTCTGACCGCGTACTTACTTGGGGGTAACAGGCAATACCCAAAATTCGTTCCCGAGCAGCCAGAATGCATATTCATAAGTTTTCAACACGGGGGGTTCTTGCCGGGCTCGCTCATTCAACTTGTTTGTATATATATAGTTCTCGGAACAGATGTGGGAGAGTCTGCAGTCACGAAACACCGCCTATACCATTATTCCGCCACCCCGGTCCTCCATCTTTCGCTTCTATTGTCATCATCTGCCAGCCCGCCGTCTGAACAAAAGGCTACTGCCTTTGAGATATCGCTTCCACGAATGCACCTCTCATAAGTAGACACTACCCAACCTCACCCGCGACTCCCGGTAATCCCCGTTCTGGGCCCGATAAGGTTTCCAGAGCATCAGGAAGACTGCCGGAAGCCTTGTTTTGTATTTTTGACCAAGTCAGAGATATTTGTTGATTACTTTTTTTCTTCCTTTTTCTTTGTATTCTTCCTGGCTTCCTTTGGCTTCGACCACCGCGCCGGGGGTGTTGTGATTTCCCCCATGGTCCGCGTTGGAGTAGAGAAAAGATATCCAATTAGGTGTGTGTGGTTATTAGATCATCAGATATCTCATTTAGAAAACCATAACACAGTACATAATTAGATAGAGAAGAGGTAAAAATGGATACAGTAGATCGATACGATAGGAGGGAAACGCCACAAACAATTTATCGCCGACTCCCACAAATCCCTACATCCTAATACCCCCAACCAAAACAAATCCCGACAACAGCGCGCAGCATAGGGTGCGCAAAAAGACGGCGTGACGACGGGCCAGTAACGTATTGAAGGAGCGACGGGCCTCCAATCAATAGGTCATCGTAGACGCTTAGTCTATTACACGGCTAGTAAGGCATTTGAGTATTCGCTGGGGGGAACAGGACGTAATACCCACCGCACGCTAGACTAACGCTTGATCACGAGGAGGTCGTGCCCCGGCCGGGCAAGGCGTGCGGATCTGGTGTGTCCGGGATGCAAAACTACCGCGAGGTCAAAAATAGTATGCGGGAGGGTAGGGATAGTAGACCGGAACGACTCACACGCTACAAGAAATGTTAACGGATATCCTGTTAGGACAGGGATAGGAGTAGTCAAGTCATGTTACAAGCACTTACTCTCTATGATACCGAAATGATTGTGATGCGGCGGTGCGTTAGTGGGGGAAGTGGGAAGGGGGAAGGGGGAAGAAGAAATTTACGAACGAGCTATACACAATGCCAAGCAAGTACAGTATCAGCAATAGCTAGTAGAAGTGGGGATAGAGCTTTGCATACAAACTAAGGCGGGGAAGCAGTAATTGGTTAGCGCGTTTCGAAGGGGTATGATAAGGAGATTCGCAGCGCTTACCCCCTGTTGTGGAAAGCAAGCGCAAAGTTAGTCGGGAATCAGCAGAATTAATGAGGGGTTTGGCAGTTGTTACACACAATCTGTAACGGCAAGGAAGATATGTCAGTAAAGTATATCAGTAGAGTGGGGACGATAAGCGATAGAGGCGTGCATGTCGGCTTACAGCCTGAAGGAAGCAGGAAGCCAGGTATTAGCAACAGTCTCGTTCCAGAGCCGTGGTTGATCCCGCTCACTTACGCACTGCAACACTCAGTAAGCCAGAGGTCAGCAACAGCCCTATCCCAGAACTATGGCTGGCCCTGTTCACTTACAAGCTACAGCACTCAGCCAGCCAGAGGTCAGCAATTGCCTCGCCCCGGAACCGTAGTTGATCCTGTTCACTTACCTCCTACAACGCTCAGCGAGCCAGAGTTCAGCAACTGCCTGGTCCCAGAACCATGGCTGATCCTATTCACTTACAAACTACTCAACGAGCCAGAGGTCAGCAATTGCCTTGTCCCAAAATTGTGGTTGATCCAGTTCACTTACAAACTACAAACCTCAGCCAGCAAGAGGTCAGCAATTGCCTCGTCCTAGAACCGTGGTTGATCCTATTCACTTACCCGCTACAACACTCAGCGGGCCAGGGGTCAGTGATCGCCTCATCTCGGAGTCGTGGTTGATCCTGTTCGCTTACCCGCTACAGTACTCAGTGGGCCAGAAGTCAGCAATCGCCTCGTCCAAGAACCGTAGTTGATCCTGTTCACTTACCTCCTACAACACCCAGCGAGCCAAAGGTTAGCAATTATCTTGTTCCAGAGCCGTGGTCCTGTTCACTTACCCGCTACAAAACTCGGTGGGCCGGAGGTCAGCAATTTCCCCCGTCACAAAACAGTGGTTGGTCCTGTTCACTTACCCGCTACAAAACTCAGCGAGCTTGAGGTCAGCAATTGCCTCGTTCCCGTACCGTGGTTGATCCTGTTCACTTACGATCTATAACACTCAACGGGCTAGAGGTTAGCAACCGCCTCGTATTGGAATCGTAGCCGATCCTGTTAACTTACAAGCTACAACGCTCAGCGGACTGGA
Organism: Tuber melanosporum; assembly: GCF_000151645.1. Taxonomy (NCBI): domain Eukaryota; kingdom Fungi; phylum Ascomycota; class Pezizomycetes; order Pezizales; family Tuberaceae; genus Tuber; species Tuber melanosporum. Next base: position 38,450 of record NW_003299127.1, on the reverse strand, counting down.
AGTCAGTAGTTGTCTCGTCCTAGAATCGTGGTTGATCTTGTTCACTTACAAACTATAACACTCAGCGAGCTAGGTCAGCAATTGCCTGGTCCTGGGATCATGGTTGACCCTGTTCACTTACCTCCTACGATACTCAGTGAGCAAGAAATTAGCAATGCCTCGTCCTAGAGCCGTGGCTGATCCTATTTACTTACAAACTACAACACTCAGCGGGCCAAGTCAGCAATTACCTCGTCCCAGTACGGTGGTTGGTCCTGTTCACTTACCCCCTACAACACTCAACGAGCTAGAGGTCAGAAATTGCCTCGTTCCAGAACTGTAATAGATCCTGTTCACTTACCACCTACGACACTCAGCCAGCCAGAGATCAGCATTTCCTTGCCTCAGAATCGTGGTTAATCGTGTTCGCTTACCTCCTACAACACTCAGCGAGTCAGAAGTTAGCAATTGCCTCGTCCCAGAGTCGTGGTTAATCCCGCTCACTTACCCGCTATAGCGCTCAGCGAGTCCGAGGTCAGCAATTGCCTCATCCAAGAAGCGTGGTTGATCCTGTTCACTCACAAGCTACAACGCTCAGCAAGCCAGAGGTCAGCAATTGCCTGGTCCCAGGATCATGGTTGGCCCTTTTCACTTACTTCCTACAGCGCTCATCCAATCAGGGGTCAGCAATTTCTCGCCCCGGAACCGTGGTTGATCCTGTTCACTTACCCGCTGCAACACCAAGCGAGCCAGAGATCAGAAATTGCCTCGTCCCAGATTCACGGTTTGTCCTGTTCACTTACTCGCTACAGAGCTCAACGAGCCAGAGGTCAGAAATCGCCTCGCCCCAGAACCGTGGCTGATCCTATTCACTTACAAGCTACAGCGCTCAGCCAGCCAGAGGTTAGTAATTGCCTCGTGCCAGAGCCGGGTTGATCCTGTTCACTTACCCCCTACAACGCTCAGCCAGCCAGAGGTCAGCAACTGCCTCGCCCCAGAACTATGGTTGATCATTTTCACTTACAAACTTCAACACTCAGCCAGCCAGAGGTTAGCGATTTTCTCGTCCTAGAGCTGCGGTAGATCTCGTTCACCCACCTCCTGTAGCCCCCAGCGAGCTAGAGATTAGTAATTGCCTCGTAGCTTTAATTTGCTTGACCCAATTACGTACAAGCTATAGAACTCCCCAGCTCGGCAATTAGCTGTCACCTTTGACATCTGAGTTATTTACGGAGACCCCTACCTCCTGTATCTCCCCGCAAATCAGCAAACCTTATTCTCTCGCTGGTAATGGAATCGCTAACTTACACTCTACGCTCATGGGTCACTCCGGGGTTAGCCATGATGGTTGCCAAACATTCCTAATGCACTTCACCTACTTTCTATCGTTCCCACGACTCTGGTGTCAGCAACACAACAACGCACAGGGGACATGATCCAGGGCTTCTACTTGCCTTCTGTAAGGAAGAACAAGTTCTGAATCAGCTCTAGCTCATTCTGGTTACTGCGAATTCACATACCGTCTGTAAAGTAATGTTATTTTCTTGTTAGCTATGCACCAGTCACTTCAAACCGAGAGGCTTCTTCACATGCAAGATGGTATACTCCTTCCCACCGAGATGGGCTTTAACATTCCGCTGAAGTAGCCTTCTAGTTACATCCTCGTCCTCCTGGACTGCTGCTATGTTCAATGCTGTGCCATGTATTTCGGATCGAGCATTGATATCTTCACCCTCTTCTTCCAATAGTCGATCAACTACCGTCCCCTGCCCAAGCAATGATGCTATCATCAAATGTGTGAAATCTTTGGGGAATATATACGGCTGTCGGGTATTGAACCAGTATATCTGGAACCATGTCAGACAATGATTAGCTCTATCTCCACAAATCAGTCGTGTAAACTCGAATAACTCCATCCGCCGATACTGCGAATCTCTAAAGTGGTCTGCCCAGTGTCGGGCTGCGTAATCGAGAAAGGCGTATTTCTGGAGATAGTCATTAACCGCCTTCTCTGAAACCCTGCCGGAAGTGTCTATCGCTAATGGGCTGCCCGCAAACTCCTCTATCGAAAGATAGGAAATACAAATGTCAGTAATTATAAAGTTACAATCCCTGAGGCATAGTGTATACTGCCAATTTCCCTGGCCAGATAAGGATCCCTTAATCAGGAACTCCCTCGCGGTTTGGTGGACCAAGTATATCTTAGAATCAATAACTCGCACGAAAAGCCCGCAAAGGTTTTTCACTGTCCTTTCGAATCCACTAGAGAGATCCGCGAGGTCCTCCATTGAGCTGTGCTCCCGTCTGACTCTGAGTGCGATGTTCATTTCTCGAAGTGTGAGAGGCCTTGCAGCTGCTACCACTATATGCAAGATTTGTCGGGCTTTTTCGGGATTTGCGACTTTATCAAGAATCTTGGTGTATAGCTCTGCTAGATCACGCGGCGCAGTAGAGACAATGCTAGTAAACTCCTCCACCGAGCCAACCTCACTTTCCTTCAATATCTCGAGAACAAGGGAAACCCAGAGGAATGTCCGATCGGCCGAAGATTCTAGGAGATTTCGCAAATATTGTAGCCCCCCAGGCCGTTCCCAGTATTTCTCCAGGTCGTTAATGCCCTCATCTATGACGCGAGTAACGTCGGCAGTAATAGCATTGACCTCGTCCTCCCCTCTCAACCGGATCGTCGTTACGGATGAGCCAAGGTTTCTCTCGATCCGGTGGTAAGGACGACTTGTAACCAGTAACTTCAAAGGCACATCGGAAGTCTGTGATCCAGGCAGACGGGTGATACGATGGATAAGTTGGGCCAGGGTCTCTTCTTCGCACTCGTCCAAGGCATCTATCACACAAATCACATCGCCGCACCCCCCCTCAGCTACCGCGTGCACCAAAATATCCCACAATGTGTCCACCTTCCCCGTAAACGCCTTGCCCTTGTCCTTGAACGCTTCCTCGGCATATCTACAGAGGGATCTTCTCTGCGAGAAAAGCTGATGAAGTATGGCGCAAAGGGCGAATGTCGCGTTCCTCTGTTCCTCGCTGTCGTCCTTAAAAAAGAAGTAGCAAACGATGGCGTCCGTTCGCGCTTTTAGATGGGTTACGAGGAATGAGGCGACGACAGATTTTCCGCAACCCGGGTCCGCCGATAGCCAGAGAAGACCCGCCGCTTTTTTCCCCACCCACTCCCTATACTTTTGATGTTCCGTAACCCAGGTGCATGTTCCCTCTACCGGTTCGCGAACCCGGCGTCGATGCGACTCGTAGTCAGACGTGTATAAACATTGGAAAATTTCGGCATGGTTATCGGACGGGCTCGTGCCGCCGTAGTAACTGTAGATGGTGTTCCCGAAGTTGATTTGATTACTAGAACCGCTATTGCCGCTAAAGTCATTGAGAATATTACTGTTCGCCAACAGAGCCAAAACCACAGCAACTAGTATCAGTGGACAGAAGCGCAATCAAACACAAGCGACACTCCAGGAGCCCACCTTTGAGTTGAGGGTTGGCCCTCAGAGGAATTGCTTAGCGAATCGCCCATTATATCGATTGACTGCTAAACCGCAAGTAGTTGTGTTTTGCCGACGTAGGAACCGAATGTGCGCTCGTTGGTGCTCGTATTGACAATTTTCAAACAGAGAAGAATGGAAGAATTAGAAAGGTTGGGGAACCGGAAGACTACACTTCTCTTGAAATGGTCGGCGTGAAATGGTGGATAGTAATGTACTTGTACAGTACAGTACAGTACGGTACCGTCTGCCGTACCGGTAGTTCAGCTAACCCCGCATAGGCTGGTCATCCATGCCATCCCAGCAGCTTGCTATCGCACCCCTAACATTTTACCGGGAGGGCAGATACGGTAGACTACCGTACCGCACATCCTCCTACCCCGCTCCAGATAAATTCACCCACCCTGCCACACCCTAGCACCCATGCAAGAGATAATTTTCAGCTTCGTGCACAGCTAAACCGGGCTGCAGTTGCTTTCCGGCCACTTTGGGTTGCTCGTACTGTACTTGTAATTTAATGGCGGATTGAGGTTGTGAGCACGCATAATCTATCCGACCGCCATAAGGGAGGTTTTGTCAGGTCAGTTCTCTATTAAATTATGCTTACGGCAATTTTAAGCAAAGTGGGTATTACTCGCTCCCCGTAAGAAGTACCCGAAAACAAGGGGGGGTAAAAGGCTGTTTGTACAGGGTCTGTGTACAGTACTTAGATCCATGTCACATTTTCTCACATTTGGTGTTGTTCAACCAGGCATGATTGGTCTATTGTGAATATGCAAGAATATGCGGACCCGGCCGTGTTTGCAAACCTCAGAAAATTACGAGTATCATACCTCCCTTATCCATACCAGAGCGATTCCAAGCACAGCCGGTAGTGATGGCAACTTACCACCACCACCACCAGAGTGCTCACGGGGTCCACTTGTTCCACATCCAAGTGCTAAATTAACTTACGATGAAACCTCACCACCTCCAAGCATGCACTCCCCCCCAACCCCAACCCCAACCCACGGTAACGCGCCGGGGGAAAAAAAATCTTCTTCTTCCATGAAGAGGACTTATCATAGCTAGCCTAGAGAGGGTATATAAACGCGAGGTTGGTCTTTTACACGCGAGTTGCATGTATCATAATCGATGGACATCTTTGGTGGCTTTGCCCGCACGCAATCTGATTTTCCCACTCTGTGAGATGTGCTACGATGCCAAGGGTTCGGTTCCGTGTGGTCAAGATTTCCGGTGTCATGTGTGATCACTCGTATCCACGGGAATCTCAATCATAGCCCTGCCTTACGCTCATTGTGGTGGTCCACCGGTACTCGCCTCTCGTATTGACGTCAACACCAGTGTTTGCGCCGTGTAATCCATCTTTCGAGACCCGTGTGCCATCTTGAAAACTTAAAACGATTGGACGGCATGCTATGTACTGTACAGGATCATAGTCAAAAACTTCCCTTCTCTGAAAATGAACGAGAAAACACAACAAAAGAACAGCTCCTTTCCCCCTTCCAAAAAATAAAGACCAAAATTTCTTGACCCTACGGGGGGGGCGCGGACGCTTGGCGACATGGAACACCGTCCAATTACTATCATATGATTGACACAAGCTTCTACAGCACTGCACCTCACTACCGAGATAGCCGGGCGAGTGAGATCCTATGATGAAATCAATGTTGAACCTTGGGTCTCTGTGCACATAAAATCACAATCGTGCCGCTTATACAGTACAGGTAACTTGGAAAGAGACTGGCTCCCTAAAGCTTTCTCTCCCCACCTACATCGTAACAGCACTAGGACCAGCGACGAACGAGTACTAAATTCATGAGCTTTGGAAACTTCAACTCCTTTAGGCTTTTGTTCTCGTCGAGCGCGGAGAACTTCCGATCAGGCGGCTGCATGAAGGTGTACGCTTCCGCCCCATCCGTCCGATTCTACACATCGTGAGCAATCAATCCCGGTCCGCCTCACAACCGCTACAGATGATAAAGAGAAGCATACCTCATCAACCCAATGCCTAAGTTCTGCTAAGCCCTTCCCCTCCAAAAACCTCGCCTTTATCAGCCTACCATTCAACAGCCTAACACTAACCAAAACCTCATTAAATGCAACCTTATCCTCCTCCGTTCGATCGATCGCTTGCACTGGGGTACCAAAAACCGCGGCCCGGCCCTGCCGCTTCCTCAGCTCACGCACCTCCCGCTCAATGCGATCGTGTTGGAGGGCTAACAGGATGCGCTCCTTCTCGGCCTTCTCTTCTGCTATGCGGCGCGTCTGCTCCTCGACGTACTTTTTGCGGTCGGGAGTTAAATTGTTTTGTCGGCGTTTGACTTCCGCCGCTTTTTTCTCGCGGGCTGCGGCAGTGAGGGCCTTTTGCTGCTGCTCTAGGCGGACTCGGCGGTCGGCAAAGAGGGATGACAAGGTGTTTTGGGATGAGCCTTGAGTTGAAACTGAGGTTGAAGGGGGCGAGGGAGGGGGTGGAGAGGCAGTAGGAGAGAGGGCAGATTTTAAGGATTGTGTAAAGGCACTGTCTGGAGTGTCGGAGGTGAGTTTTGTTACTAGGGAGACATTCCTTTTTTGCTCGTCAGCCCAATACCATCTGGGAAGGAAGGCGAGGGGGGGGGGGTACTTACTTTACAACAACCAAATATGGAGCTTGCTCCACAGGGCAGAACATGGCAAGGAATCCAGCCTCCGCCGATCCAGCCTTCAGTTTGAAAACGATGCTACTATATTTGAGCAATGGAAATATCTCTCCGTCCAGTAGATTCTCGTTTTCCCACTTCATGCTTCTCCAGCAGTTCTCGCCTGGTGAATATTAGTTCCCGACAGCTCTCCTCTGTGATTGGGACTGGATCCAACAAACCCGCAACGAAAAACACCAAAGACTTATTGTCCCTCGCGGCGCTCGCAGAACCCTCCTGGATACTCTCTTTGCAATAGACGTCCTCCATTATGCCGATTTTTATTTTCTTCACAGACCCTTGTTCGAGAGGTTTGGGTGGTGTGGTTGAGGAGGGGACGAAGGGGGTTAAGAGGGGTGGGGGATTAGGCTTTGGGCAACTTGACAAACGCCTAACCTTATGGTAAAATAGGGTTTGGGGTTAAGAAGGAGGCTCTGCGGATCCAGCCTGGTATCGTATTGATATTCCGATCCACAAAACCCTTGTTAACAATCAGGTTCAAGGCCAGTCAGACCCTTCCAGCGGGGCCAAGTGTGTTGAATCCAGACCTGTTGGGGCGAGAAATGTCGGTATTCGGGGGAAATGGAATCGTAAAGAATATCCGTTCAAACTATTCTTGCAGCCAATACCAAAGCACAAAGAAAAAGGAAAAAGGAAAAGAAACTCCAGATGCCGACAAAGACAGGGCTTGCCTTCAATTGCACAATCTGAGCACCTGGAGTACTAAATACCCATACGGTATAACCTCAGGGGGTGACTAGGGTGGGGCAGTGCTTCAGTAACTAAAATTTAAATAAACAGATTTCGACACTCCTATTACACTGCCAGAGCCAGAGAACCAATCATGGTATTTCAGTATTCGTAGTTTGAGCTGTATAGATAGAGACTGCGCTAATCTTTAGTGAGTGAGAGTCATGAATATGAATACCTGTAAGGACTGAGGACTTAATACTGAGCTAGACAAACTTAGTCCTCTTTTTATTTTTATTATTATTATTATTAAATTTTTTAACAATGAATATTATTAGGCCCCCCCCCCAATAAAACCGCAAGTCCTAACCCTAAACAAATACAGTGCCAAGAAGCTCGCAGTTTCTTACCTTTATTCCATTTGTTTCCCAACTCGGATTGCTCTAATCAGTTCTCTAACCTATCCTAACTATCATATCTTACTCACGCATGCAGTCTGCCTGTACTGTACGAGGGGGGGGAAGAAAGTAATGCGACACCTGTGCAACACAAATTCCCCTACAGAAACAATATCAACAATATATAGTACTACCATTTTCCACAACCACATTCAATAAATAAAATAAGTAAAGGAGATAAAATTAAAAAATGCTTAGTATTTCCTTAAAGTAAAATAAAAAGAAAATCATAAATCAATAATGAGTTTGGTGCCCTTTTCTTCTAATAACCTCTCTGACCTGCTTTGGCATACTTCTGCAAAGATCCATAAACCTTCTATCAGGAATAGCTTTCCATGCTTCCTCCACAGCTCTGATTACCTCTTCCTTGCTTGCAACTCTTCCATACCTTTTCCCCAAGTGAGTTTCCATATCTCCCCAAATATTTTCAATTAAGTTCAGGTCTGGTGACTGTGGTGGCCAGAGCAATATATCCACTCCATTCCTTTTTCTATACTTTGTAGAATATCTGTGATTAAACCAGTAGTTAGATTATATTCTTAAGTAAGTATTTATATATCAAAAAACAGAAAATACAATAATTATAAGGAGGTAGAACCTACCCTTTATGCCCTGGTGCACTATCTTCAACAACCCTAGTCCAACCAAATCTCTTACAACACTCATGCCAGAAAGGAATTAAAACTGGATCCAGAATATACTTAGTATACTCATAAGAATCCACTTTAACCTTTCCTGGTACTACCACTAGCTTTGACCTCAAATTCCCACAAAAGGCTCCCCATACCATAACTGTCTCCCTTCCTGACTCCCAGACCTCATCAATGTAATCTTGATCATATTCCTCAGAAGGTTCTCTTATCACCCATCCTCTCTACCCAAATCCAGCTGTAGAGAATGAGGTTTCATCAGTCCATATGATTCTGGACCAGTCTCTTAGTTTCCAAGCTCTTTTTCTCATACACCAACCAAATCTAATTGGTATATTTTTAGGACACAATCCCTATCTAAAATATCTTTTAGTTATGTAAACACTTGAATCTTCATTAAAGTACTTACTTCTTGCGTGGTTTTCTTTTATTTAAATTAAGACTCTTAGCTGCCTTCCCAATTGTCCTGGATAATGCCTTTAATCCCTTCTCTTCTTTAATATCCTCTCAAGAGAGTCTTCTATTTCTTTTATTTTCTTTAATAAAAGACTTTAGATGAAGTAGATCAGACTCCTAGAAGATTGGAGGTCTTCCTGTTCGCTGGTAGTTGGAAGGACTACCTGTTTCCCAATACTGTTGATAGATGCAAGTACAGGTACTATGGTGAACTTTAAGGCCTATTTTTTCCTCCAATTCGGCAGCTATCTTTCTGAAAGACCACTCCACTATTTCTTGGAGAGCAATAATACGGATCCGGTCATCACGCGTGGTTTCCCGCTCGAAGCGCTGTCGCTTCTTTGTCAACGATGGCCGCCGCTCAAGATTTAGTGGACTAATCACTAAATCATTTAATTTTATTATTATTTCAACTTTATGTACATATTCATTTAATTAAACTACTTACGCTCACTTCTGCGGGTTCTCTTTACCCTTATAGTGCTTTTCTGAAATGGTTTGGCAGATGGTGGGGGATATAGTGAGTATTGTAGTGATGGGGGTTGGGAGTAGAGTTGCGATCTTGTGGGAAGCGGTTGCTACTGTGTCGCACTACTTCTTTCCCCCCCCTCGTACAGTACCGTACAGTACCATACCATGCTATGATACATCATACTATTACTTTCCCCCAACTCCCCCCAGAGCTCCACTAAACACAGCGAAACTCGCACCAGTTGCGTGAGCCAAGCCCCGCCCGAAAATCTCCTGGATACGACAGGAGGGCTTTCATCAACTTTTTCGGGCCTTGCAGGGGCCCCAGTACTCATAAGACGTCACTCGTGAAATTGCCCAATGATTTTGGAGAAACGAGTTTTAGGCGGTGTTTGGCACGCCGTTGTTTGAAATAATCTTGATTTCAAAAACATGTTTTGGGCCAAATCATGTGTTGCAATAACAAGTGGGGTGTGTTTGGCACAGCATTGTTTGTACGTTTGAACATATGTGTTGGAATAATATCACAATTTACTACAATGATTACTATGAGGTTTACAAAATATTATTTTAAAAACACATGTAGAAACAATAATACTGTTTGGCACACTCATGTGTTCAAACAATACTTACTGGTTGTTTGTACTGTACACATGTGTAGAAAACATGTTCTGAAATCAAGATTATTTCAAACAACGGCGTGCCAAACACCCCCTTAATGAATAAGAGATCCGCTTGATCTCTTGCATTCCGTCCACCAAATTCTATCCAACATTCCATTCCACTACTCCATTACACACTGGACATCCCATTCCATCCACCCTATTTCATTCTAGACAGTCACATACGGTTATCGGGATGCCTCACCTAATCCCCGCCACATCACAACAGATTGTTCTGCGGGAGCCGGAATTAAGGCCTCTAGACTTGTGGGGTGGGATTAACAGTGGGACTTCAGAGCGATGGCAGAAACTACAGGCACAAAAGCCATCTCGTATTCGCCTTTACACGGGGAGGGGGGGCCAAGTTAGTGGGGCTACATTACCTGCATAATCTTGATTGATCGGTTCCTACTTCATCCAGGAGTGCTAGGATTGGGAGGCACCTGGTGCGCGGTGACTTTTTATTTGAGAACGCGCATTGAGTGATTTCGGACCCCATTTTTCTGTAAAGTCTGAAATCACGGCGTATTAATTCATGTTTTTAAATCGAGGCCTACAGCTAAACGGTAAGGCACAAGCGGCGCAGAGTGATGGCTTTGGTTGTGACCTGTCGCCTCAACCCCGACTACTTGTACGAGTACCGGTAGACTAGCATTCTTGCATCTTCATTTGATTTCCACTATGGCAATTATGGTACCATTTTTGTGATAACCTGAACATGCTTGCTTGTTTGGGAGTTTTTTCTTCTTCTCACTACCCTGATCAGATCGTGAAGGCCTAAACAAACTCCTTTCCAGATCGCGCCGCCGTTTTGAATCAAGATTTACTTACTATCGTACTGGCGCCAAACACCCGCCCGTATTTTCTCTCCCCCCCAAAATACCGATAGGACTAAGGTAAATCTCAAAAAGGAAACTATCAAGCCCCTTGGTCTGTGTCTGTGCCTTGAATCAAAACAGATCCTCCGGGTACTGTACAGTACACCGGCTGACACATATCATTTTCACCAAAATCGTTGGATCCTACATATGCTTCAAGTTTGGGTTCCATGCAGTATCTTGGTGGAAAAAAACTAAGCAGAAGGGGAAGAAGGTACGAGAAGCAACTAAATCACAAGCGCGCCGCAAGCGCCACAGCCTTAACTTTAATCAAACCGATCAAGTCTCAATCAAGTTCTCTTCTTGCGGCGGTTGCTTGGGAGCATCCTCCCGGGAATTATCCCTAGTATCCTTGCCCCCCTCCCTCGCCTTGCCCTTGCCTTTCCTATCACTTGTGCTTCGCTGGTAGTATTCGTTAATGATCTTGGCGGGGATTCTATTAAGGAGTTCTTTGGGGTAAATTCGTAGTAAACTCCAAGCAAGGTCCAGACTCTCAAAGATGGTTCTGGACTCATAAGCGCCTTGCGCGATAAAACTTCTTTCAAACTTCTCCAAAAATTCCAAGGAAAGCTTGTCTTCGGCTGAAAGAGCTTCCTCTCCGACGACAGCCTTCATTGCCGCCGCATCACGCCCGATAGCATATTTGGCGTACAGTTGGTTGGAAACGTCACCATGGTCCTCACGAGTCATACCCTCACCAATGGCGGATTTCATGAGACGCGATAGGGAGGGGAGAACGTTGATAGGAGGGTATATACCACGATTGTGGAGCTGTCGGTCGACGAAGATCTGGCCTTCAGTAATGTATCCAGTTAGATCAGGAATTGGGTGAGTAATATCTAGCGATGATCAGCAGTCGTTCTGGAGAAGGAAATGGGGGGTATTCTAACCATCGTTAGGCATAGTAAGGATAGGAATTTGGGTAATTGATCCATTTCTTCCTTCCACACGCCCAGCTCGCTCATAGATGGTAGACAAATCCGTGTACATGTAACCTGGGTATCCACGACGACCTGGCACTTCCTCGCGGGCTGCAGAAACCTCACGGAGGGCATCACAATAAGCTGAAAGATCTGTGAGAATCACCAAGACGTGCTTCTCCAATTGGTATGCAAAGTATTCCGCCGTAGTCAAGGCCAACCTGGGGGTGATGATACGCTCAATCCTGTTGGAATGTTAGTGTTACTCCTGTTAATTCTCTGCACTGGGTAGCATACGTTGGATCATTCGCCAAGTTCAAGAAAAGTGTGACCCTCTCTAATGAGCCGTTCTCCTCGAAATCACGGGTGAAGAACCGACTGGTTTCCAAGTTGACACCCATGGCGGCAAAGACAATCGAGAAATTCTCTTCGTGATCGTCATGAATACCCTTGCTAGGTCCTTTCACCAAACCGGCTTGACGGCAAATCTGCGCAGCAATTTCGTTGTGGGGAAGGCCAGCGGCTGAGAAGATGGGGATTTTTTGACCACGGGCTGAGGGCAGATGTTAGCTTTATCATCCTCAGGCACCCATGCCCTGAAAACGATTGACTTGCCAACAGAGTTCATAGTATCAATAGCACTGATTCCGGTGGAAATCATTTCTTCGGGGTACACGCGTGAGTAGGGGTTGATAGGGGACCCGTTGATGTCCAAATAATCCTCTGCAAAAACCTTAGGCCCTTTATCAATAGCCCTACCGGATCCATCGAAGATACGGCCCAACATATCTTCCGACACTGGAATTTTAAGATTTTGGCCGGTGAACTCTACAGTCGTCTTACGAACGTCGATGCCCGGAGTGCCCTCGAAAACCTATTGAGGTAGTTTATTAGCAAATTACGTCAATCGCGTCTTATATCTTGCGGAATCCAAACCTGAACAATGGCTCTGCTTCCACGAACTTCTAGAACTTGGCCAGCACGCTTAGTCCCATCAGGGAGAGTAAGGTTAACAATCTAGTTTAGGACGATGTCAGTGATGGGATCCCAATGTCCAGTAATATTAAAGTTCATACCTCATTATAACGTGGAAATTTGACGTTATCTTGGCAAAGATCCGGATTAGCAAATTACAACAAAAAGCGAAGAAAGCTTCATGGCTTTTGTTACAAGCGAGGGCTATTATTTCAATAAAGTCACAGAAGTCGTTGATGCAGGAGATTGGGCAACATTACCTAGAATAACCAATGGTCCATTAACACCAGCAACAGTGTTGTAATTGATCCTCGGGTTTACCTAAACAACTTATCAACCCAAAGGCCCAACAAAACCCCGGAAGTGGATAAACCCACCCCATAGTTCCTTGTTACAGCAGCTGCGTTGATAGCGAAAGCCTGCACAATTAGATCCAAATACCGACTCCGACCAGCGAGACGGGGGGCAAACCTCTTGGGCAGATATTCTAGGATCGTCAACACCGGGAGCCATTCTCCGGGAATCTTGTGTTCGGGTCGTAGGAGTTCGGAATGGGTGAGAGGGGACAAGCTGAGGGGCACGAAGATGTGATGACGAGTTGAGTTCTAGCGGCCCAAGACGCAAGTCCGAGCAATGAGACCCCCGCGGTTATCACGTGAGGGTTCTTGTGGCTTGTACTGACTAAGCGAGTGCAACCTTGAAAGCCACAATTGGAACTAACCGATCAGGCCCACCACACTGTTAGCACCCTCCTATCACCCTTCTTATGACTGTATCATACCAGTATCATACCCAAGTACCAGATCATACTCGAAGTATGGTTCCGGAAGCCTAGTTTCTACACCAGTTTTACAACCAAAAGTGTGACAATTTTGACTGCGACGGCAACTGTAATACCTAAATTTGTTATCTTGCCTCAGAAGTTACAAAAGCCCTAACACCTAGAGGCATGATTGTATATTAATAATATAATATCTTAATACATACAGTCGGGGAATATTATTATAAGCTGATATCATTTTTTTGCATGACTGATAGTAATCTATGATACATGAACTTCAGACTCGGCTATTCAATGATGTGAAGAGTATTATGTATATACATGCCTCTTGAAATCTTCTGAACCATACACTATATCATGTTGATATGCATCCATTATCCTGAGTGTCCACTGGTAATATTTCCAGATGAGCACATCAGGAACCTGGACAAGTGCCTCAGGTACTGTTCTCACTAAAGACCGAAATGTGTATTCACAATGTACTTGTGTATATACTTTAGCCTGACCCTAAAACTACTCAATAATATTTAACTTGAAGTGGAATGTAGGATATAATATGACTTAATAGCCAATTGCCTCCAGAGTTTCCTGCAATTTATACTTCTGTACCTGGAAGTCTGGTTGTAGTGGGAGTGGTCTACATACACAACAGTTCAAATTACTACCATTCTTGCAAGCTGGATTGAGTTTTTTCTCTCCTGGCTTATCTTTTGCAATGTAGTACTATGTAAGAAATTTCTGACCTTCCGACCACAACCCATGTTCTTATTAAACAGTTCATAGTCCCTTCAATCGACCATCAAGTAACATCATAGACTGCTGGTGGACAGTTGTTGGATTGCTAACATGTCTAAAGTATCCATTCCACAATAATGCGGTATTTTTACCTCCAGGATTAAGGTTCACATCTCCTGCCTAGAGGGTATCTGTAACATGTTTGCAAGGTGCTAATCATGTTATCGGTTGAAGGTATGATAATTGGCAGGTGGCTTGTTCTACTAGAGAGGAGGGGAGAGCTGAGAACTAAAGAAGGCTTCAAGGTAGACTGAGGAACAAAGTAGTAACTGTTTAATCAATTTTATTGAAATACTGTCTGTGTAATGATCCCTCCTCAGATAGTTAGTTCTTGGCGATGGAGAACGATACTTCTCTTCTTTTCCTGTTTCTTTCCTTAGTCCTACGATAGCACTAGGCCTCTGCCTACATTATCGATAGTACAAGACCATTGTCTTCTATCAGGAACACCTATCGTAAGCTTTCTCTAACTCTTCTTCGTGAAGAGCTTTTCTTGGTGTAACGATAAAGGTTACAATAAAGATAAAGATCATAATGGTGTTTTATATTCGTTAAAGTAATAAGTAGGAAAAGTAATTAGAACAAAGCATGAAGAACCTATCCTCCTCAGCTATACTGGCCTCCTTATATATTGTTCTTCCCGCCCGTAGTCACGTGACCTAAAGTGGTCACATGTGTGAAATCAAATCATAACAAACTAGTCATATGACCGAATTGGTCACATGCTCAAAACCCATGACCTCGTAGTAAGGTCATGTATGAAAACTCATAAACCAATCATAATGTAATAAATAAGTCATATGACTCGAATGAGTCACATGGGCAAAACCCATGACCTCATAATGAGGTCATGTACTAAATATAAATCATATGTGTAAGGCATATCTGCAAGGCACACTTGCAAGGCATATTCACCAGGCACATTTCCCATGACTCATATTTGAGTCATGTGTGAAACTTATCAACCCATAACATCATATGACCCAAATGTATCATATGCGTAAAACCATAACATACCTATGACTTATAATTATGCATTGTGTGAAAAACCTTTTCCTTGCCAAGATACATTCGTGATAGTTTGTCAAAGTCTGCCTTTTCCATTGTGGAAACAGACTGTCTTTAAATATACAAATTAGTTTATGTCTAGCATGAATGAAACTAATTAAAGGTATTAAGTAATACACTTTAGTAAAAGTATTTAAGTATTAAAACAATACTTAAAATAAAACATAAAATAAAACCAAGTATCAAACGATACTTTAAACAAACTAAGTATTAAAGCAATACTTAAAACAAGATCCTTAATGGAGTAGAGTCATGTCCGTTTAATAATTATACCACTGCCGGTAATCACACAACACCATCACCTCCTCATGCCACTGGCAACTATGGCTCCTCCTTACTCTACCTGAGCAAAAGATAATTGGAATAAAGAAACTTTTGCCTTGTATAAGCATGCAGATATGAGATATAATAAAATAGCAAAGACTACTATTCAAAAGGTAGTCACTAGAGCCAAGATAAGAGATAGAGATACTCATTATACTTTCAAGCAAGGCCAATCCACCAAGATTACCAATACTAAAAGAAGAGCAGTAGAGGTTATTATCAATGCCGAGCCTTATTTAGTGCTATGTGAAATTACCCAAAAAACAAATATTGGTCTTGGCAAGACTACTATTGACCAGGTCATTTCAGAAGCTAGTTTTAAGCTTCTGATACCAAGGAGAAAGCCTTTTTGGAGGAAAAAACAGAAGGAGAAGAGAAAGGAGTTTGCTAAGAGAAGGAGGAACTGGAGAGGGGTATAGAATTGGGTGGTTTTTGTTGATGGAGCCATTATTATCTATAATCCAAATCTTGTTAGGAGAAAGGTCAGGATAAGAGCTGGTGAAGAGCTGGAAGAAAAAAACTTGAAGCCTAGCTTTAAGTCATGAAGGACTAGCATTGATGTCTATGCTACAATAATGAAGGGTAGGAGGACTGAGTTAATTCTTGTGAGAAAGAGGAGAGAGGAGGAAAAAACTAGTAAAAGAGACAGACTTAGCCTCAATTCCTACCAATATGTAACTGAGATCCGCCAGCTATACCTTACCCCTTTTATAGAAGGTTTAGATAAACCTTCTGACAATATCTACTAAGTTGCAGACAATGCTTCCTGGCATGGTGGTGAGGAATATCAAAAATTACAGGCAGACTATGGTTACAAAAAACTGTCTTGGCTACCCAACTCTCCAGATTTCAATCCTATTGAGAACACCTAGGCACTACTCAAAAGAGCCCTCAGAAAGCGATTCTCCAGATTGGAAAGAAGATTTCATAGTGCTGCTGAATTATTTCAGGCAGCAAAGGAGGAGTGGGATTTGATTTCCCAAGAGATATTAGATGCTTAAATAGGAAGAATGCCTGAGAGAATTCAGGCTGTTTTGGATGCAGATGGAGGTTATACAAAATAGTAATTGGATTTCTTTAAAGCTTAGGTCATGTACTTTCACCTATTCCTTAATGGCTTTGTATCTTGATATTTTGTATGGTTGAATTCATTAAGTGTTGTGGTTGTAGTTATTGGGCTGGGATATAATTATTAAACAAACCTGACTGTACCTATGCCAGTTACATTATTCTGGTAGGCCTTCACAATAGGTCTCTCATGACCACCATAGTATTTGTCACAATCAAGATTGTGACAAGGCAGATTGATGAGATGCGATAAAGGTTTTCACATGACTTGCACTTGCGAGTCATAGATGCTTATTGTTATGCGATGACTCATAGTTGTGAGTTATATGATGTTATGACTTTCATGCTTGACTCATACTTATGAGTCACAACTCTCACACATGTGTTGCACTTAGCATACATGACATCCTATAAGAATTATGATTGGTTTTGGTATGTTGTGCTGTTGATTTATATGAGTCAGCTGAGGATCTCACATGACTCACAATTGTGAGTAATAGGATATGATGATATGAAGGTATGAGTCACATAGGGTTAGGGTTGGGTGAGGTATTTGCATAAATAGTAAGGTTTAGAGACCAGTTAGGAACACGCTCCGTCGCTCCTATTTTCCTCCCACATAGTTTGGCAATACCACGTCAGCTATCGTGGGCCCTCCCCACTCCCCTCTGTCCCCTTGATGGTTCCTACCTAGGGGCATGGTTAACTCTTTCATCCTCTCCCGTTTTGGCCTCGCTTGTCTCTTGTCTGCTTGATGGGGGAGCTATTTGGGCTTGCCCAGTAGTATTGTCTTACTAATAGGGGCTCGCTTAGCTTTGGCACGGTTGGCTTCCTCTCTTCGCTTCCGGATAGCGCTGGCAGTGGTGGATGTCCTTCTCCCCCTTGTACAATCTCCGTTGGGGAACACCTCGGCTAGTAACTTCGGGGTCTATCTTGTGATGAGATTTGACCATACCCTCCTAGTCGCACGGTTCAAGTTTTTAGATTGCCTTCCTCACCTCGCCCTTTCACCTCCCTACTGCTGGTGGGATCCCTTCTACTAAGTGACGCTATCTCTCGGAGAACAAGGGACTACATGAGAGATATGGTAATACGGCAGTTCAGTCTATGGTTGGGTTTGTACAGGGGCGTTTGGCCCTACCTCGACTTTTCACTTCGGCCACGTCAGCTTGCACCCTACTGCCTTCTCTTCTTGGCTGGTACCCTACTACCTCCTCACTCCACCGCATGGTGTTCTTGGGTTTCGGCCTGCTGTCTGCTTGTGGTCGATCTTTAGCTGGCATCCTACTACTGGGCGGCACCCCCTCTGCCATACATCCACTCCTTGGGCCTGGCACTATGGCCTCTGTTCTCGATTGGCGGGCCATGGTATTGTACTACTTCTGTGGCTTAGCTGGTTGGGGGCGCTCAGCCTTGGGGCTCCTCGCCAGCCGCCCACTATGGGGGTGGTTCTTTAAAAAATGGCAAATCTTGTGGTACAGTGGGCAGTTGTTGATTTCCTTTGTGACCCTTACGAGTCTAGTAGTTTACAGGATAGAGTTTTTCCTTATACTTTCCTGCCTAGCTTGTTTGATTTCCTTCCTGTTGGCTATGTGTAGTTAGTGGGTGGGATTTTCTTTCAGGCGAGGAATCTTCTTGGGCTTTTGGTTGGCTTCTCGGCGAGACCCTTTTGCGTTCAAGTCATGAGGCCTGCGGGCTGGGCACCTGAGTTGATCACCCTTGGAGTGTATGTGGTTGGGCCCATACCAGAGGGTCTTGGGGGTACGGGTTTTCTCTTGGTCTGGGGTGGAGGGGTTTTCTTAACCCCATAGCTAGCGCTGCATGCGATGTTCTTGTACCTTAAATAAGTAACTAAATGATTATAAAAAAAAAAAAAAAAAAAGGACCAGTTAGAAATAGCCCATGAGGTCCAAACCCTACAACGCCCGCAGCTTGTAGCTTCCACCCTATTCCTTAACGTCAAGCGAGATTTTGACAATGTTTCTCCCAATGAACCTCTCTATATGCTACACTCCAGCAGCTTTCCCTCCAACCTCTATTCCTAGACCAGATCCTTTCTGACAGACAGGTAATGCCATCTCATTTTCCAGGTCTCTCCCAGGGACTTCAGACCAGTTTAGGATGGCAAACCACAAGACTCACCCATCTCACTGTTCCTATTTGTCATCTACATCTTTTTCCTCCATTTCCCGGTGCCATGTGGATTGATACTATCATATGTGGATCACTTCACAGTAACTGTAACCTCCAACTCCTACAGAAGGTATGTCCAACACCTCCAGCATCTAGTTAAGATGTTGACTCAGAGGAGTAGAAAGCTGGGCATCTTGTTCTCTGTGTCCAAGGCATAACTGCTGCATTTGCTGACCACTTGGCAAAGGGACCCCATACCTACTCTCTCCATAGCTATCCATGGCGAGCTCTTTCACCCCTTTGGGGTGATCTGATAGCTCAACTATTGGTTTGAGCCTGCCTCCTACTCTCTCTGATAGGCAACCAATACCCACTTCCCAAAGCGCCTAGCACTAACCAATGGTGCATTCTCCATGCTTAAAAGACTGTTAAGTCCCAGCAAACAGCTAGCTCTCTTTCTTTGCTACAGATTGGCCTCCTGCCTCCTGGTATGTATTCTACTCTACAGTGCAGATCTCTTCTCACCCTCAGCCTCTATGATGGACCGGCTACCTATCTTCTGGAGACAGGTTCAGAGGTGGGTTACAAACTGCTTTACGGAGACCTCCACCGGCATTCTCCCTTATGAATTGGCCCTCTCACTGATCCAAAACCTTATTATGCAGTGCTAATGCCTTGCAGTACTCTGGATAGTCTGCCTCCTACCAGAATAGAACCAAGCCACATCATATCTTCAGTCTTCCTTCTCTTCTACCTCAGAATATTGCTCCTTAGAGGATCATTGCCTCCTGATAATAGGCCTCATACGAGGTTACTAGCCTCTGAACTGGAAAGCACCAGAACCGACACCTACTATATGATGACACCTTCCGCTAAATGCCATAGTCCTCAAGGTCGGCAAGTTTATTGGATATCTCCCACATATTCTGCCAGGATCAGCAGTTCTCCTCCCTTCACCACTCCCTTTTGAGGCACCAGGCGACTCCTCTTTCCTTGTCCTCAAACAGGGCTGCAGCTAGCTTCTCCTAAATACCTGGACCAGATAGTACCCACCTCCTCTCTATTATGCGTATTACCTCAGACTGATGCCCTACCTTTTCGAGAGACTTGGGAAGTTTATTGCTGGACGCATCTACCAGAAGAGATCAGGAAAGAGTTACCTGGCCACTCACTACTCCTAGAAATACTTGGACACCCCAGAAATTAGCCTCTGTTATGAGGCAGAACCCAAGACTTCCCACCATGCCATCGCCACCTGCTCCTCTTATAAAAGAGCCAGGAAATTCAATCTCCCAGAGGTTGAGAGCCTATGCAATGAAGAGCCTCTCTGGTCGTCACTGGCACTCCTATGTGGCTTGTCTGCCTACATCTCTGCAACCTCAACTGGTTTTCCCCCTGAGATGCCTGCATTTAGGGATCCCACCTCCCCATTCCGGCCTGCAAACGGCCCCATTCTATCATTCAACTCTTCATTCTCTGTTTAGTACAGGAGGGGGAAAGTTCTTCTTATTTGATTTTCTTGGTAATAGGTTTTCTCTTTTATTTAGTTTGAATGTTTCTCATTATATTTAACAGTTTGCACTTTATGATATGGGTTGTTTGTACTATTTAGAGACACTAGTTTGATTTTTTTTGTTTAGTTTGTTTTGGAATTCATGTTTTGTTTATGCTATAGCTGGCGCTGCATGCGAGTACTTGTACTTTAATAACAAATATGTGATGACAGAAAAAAAAAAAAAAAAAGCGAAAAAAGATCAGTTAGGAATACATGCTTCATCATTCCTATTTTCCTCCCACATTGTTTGGTAATACCAGGTCAGCTATCGTGGACCCTGTCCACTTCCCTCTTCCACCTTGACAGTTTCTACCCAGGGGCTCACTTAGCATTAGTACGGTCAACTTTCTCTCTTTGTTTCTAGTTGGTGGTGGCAGTGGTAGACGTCATTCTCCCAACTTGCATGAACTCTATTAGGGAATGTCTGGTCTAGTAACT
Source organism: Tuber melanosporum (assembly GCF_000151645.1). NCBI lineage: Eukaryota > Fungi > Ascomycota > Pezizomycetes > Pezizales > Tuberaceae > Tuber > Tuber melanosporum. Next base: position 17,962 of record NW_003299127.1, on the reverse strand, counting down.
TCAGGGTCTGTCTTGTGGTAAGATTTGACTATACCTCCCTTGTTGCCTGGTTAAAGTTGTGGTTGATTTCCTCCCCTTGCTCCTCTACTTCCTTACTGCTAGTGGGATCGCTTCCAATAAGTAACGTTATCTCTGAGAGAACAAGAGACTACATGAGAGACGTGGTAACAGGGCAACAGTTTAGTTTTGGTTGGGTTTGCCTAGGGATCTCAGGCCCTGCCTTTTTCTTCCTCTTTAGTCGCATTACTTAGTATCCTACTACTACTGACTGGTACCCTACTACTGCACCCTCTTTTGCTACTTCAGATAGCCCCGTTGGTCCTCCTGGATGGAAAGCTTGACTCTCTCATCTTGCTTATACTTCCTGCTTACAGCGGGCGCTCTTTTCTTACGGTTTCTCCTACTCAAGTCTGTGAGCTATATGCACAAGACATACATTTATGACATCTATACAGCAAATCTATTTTATTATTTCGACTTAGCAGGCATAGTCTGTCTTACTGGTCAGGCCTGGAACCTAGTTATTGCAGGTGAGACATTGGTTTCAGCTGACGGTTTGGGGTTTCCTTGGTTTGAGTTTTCATCTGTTTGGTAGGGGGTGTACTATCAGGGTGAAAGATTTCCTTGCTTTAAAGAATGAGTTTCTGGGTTTTCTGTGTTTACTGTTTGTAGATAGCTGTACGGAAGACTGGTAGGGTAGTTTTTTAAACCGAGGACTAGTTGGGTATTGGTAGCTCTAGGTGGGACCTCTTCGTGTTCAAGTCGTAGGATCTGAGGATTGAGCACCTGGCTGCTGGTATTTGCCTTTCTGGAATCACAGTATTTCTTTTGGCTACTGGAGAACAAGGTGGGCTGGAGGTCTAGATCTGCTTAGCATAAGCTGGTAGGACCCCAGTACCTTATTATTCATAAAAACTAAAAGTAAAAGAAAATAAAAAAACTAACAGTTAGGAATACTGAGATCTGATATCTAGAAACCACTCTAAGTAGAGTAATCCTACTCGGAATTGGACTCTCTGGACTCTAACAGCCTCTTCAGCTCCCCTTACGGGGCCTGCCTCTCATCATATTTATCAATCTCAGTTGCATCCTGTGACTAGAATTAAAGGTATAGGAATAACACTGTATACGTCACTGTCGTCCATCTAACTAGATCCTGTTCGTAGGATATATGGGAGGGGACCTTTGGCTAGCTTTGGGGAGTAGAATAGAGTAGATCCGGCAACTACTCAGAGAGTTACTAGGCTTTAAAGATGTGATTGATTTTTGACTTAGGTTGTAAGTAACAGGACGTTTTCGTACAAAGAGCTGATATCAAATGGTAAAGAATCTTAAAGAGAAATTAACATATTCGCACCCACTATACAATAACCAAAAGAGTCTAGAACTTGGAGAAACACTACAAGAGAAGTCAATGGACTTGTTGGAGTATTATAACTGATTTCAAGAATGAGCTATAGTTGCGGGAATAATTCTCAATGCTAGAATAAAGATTGAAATCCTGTTACCTAAAGCAACTAAGTGTTGTTGACCAAAAGATTATCTATTAATCTGGTAGAATAGCTTCCTGTTAGCTAGTAGAAAGTCCTTCGGAGGATACCTGTTTGTTGGATATGGAGTTATAGAGTTTTGAAGTCAGGTGACTTAGGAAGATTGCAATTACGACAATCTTTGCAGATACAACTCGCAGAAGAAACTAATCATTTCATCAATGACAGAGAAAATTGGGGCCAACTCAGTTCGACTTGAGAATAAAGTCATAAGTCTAAAGACTCTGATGATCGAATAATTACTAGTGGAAACAGCATGATTTCTAGTTAGCTATATTGTAATTATTGGAGACGGTATAGTGATTTTCAGGGTCTCCAGATGTTCATATCTTTAAAGATTACCTGATATGTAAGAGAGGTACATAGTTGTATAATAGATAGATGTAGTCTGCCAACACTCAGACGCGGAATATAAATATCGAAGTGTCTCCCAAGCTTTTAGATATCATCAAGCAACTGAGAAGAGACCTTAACAATATAATATTATTTTTACAATTCTATTCTACTTTACCTACTTTACTTCATTCTTAGTAGTTATAAACGAAACGTGTATAATTTGAGCCTCCCTAGACAATCTACGTCTACAGAAACGAATCTTGGTTGGCCTAGACCACTCTGAAGTCTATCAGGTTGTCACTGCCTAATATGACCTCTGATACAGCATACACATTTGCTCCTATTTTCCTCCCATATAGTTTCGTAACACTACGTCAACTCTCATGGGCCACTCCTCACTCACCTTTGCCCCCTCGATAGTTTCTGCCTAGGAGTATAGTTAACTCTACCTTCATCTCCCACTTTTACCTCGCGTGTCTCTTGTTAGCTTAATGGGGGAGTTATCTGGACTTCTAAGTAGTCCTGTCTTGCTAATAGGGGCTCACTTAGTTTTAGTACAGTCAGCCTCCTCTCTTCACTTCTAGTTGGTACTGCCAGTAGTGGATATTCTTTTCTCTACTTTCATGATTTCTGTTGGGGAATGCCTGAGCTACTAACTTCGGAGTCTGTCTTAAGATGAGATTTGGCCATACCCTCCTAGTCACCTGGTTTAAGTTACGGCTACATTCCTTCCCTCACCCTTATGCCTCTCTACCTCCAGTGGCATCCCTTCTACTTAGTGATGCTATCTCTCAGTGAGCAAGCGACTACATAAGAGATATAGCAATATGGTAATGGTTCAGTTTCAGTTGGGTTTGTGCTGAGGCCTCAGGCCCTGCTTTCCTTTTTCTCTTCAGTTGCATTGGCTAGTATCCTACTACTGTTATCTGGTACTCTACTACCATATCCTCTTTTGTTACCTCAGGTAGCCCCATCAGCTCTCCTGGATGGACGGCTTAGGGCTCTTGTTTTACCAATACCTCCTGCTTATAGCCGGTGCTTTTTCCTTATGGTTTCTCCTACTCACGTCCGTGAGTTATATATACAAGACACACATTTATGTCACCTATAGGATGTACCGATTCGTTATTTTGACTTCACAGGTGTAGTCTGTCCCTTGGCTCAGGCTGAGAATCTGGTTGTCATAGACGAGATATTGGTTTCAGCTGAGAGTTTGGAGTTTCCTTGGCTTGGGTTTTCTTCCTTTCAGTGTGGAGTATACTATTGGGATGTGGGATTTCCTTGCTTTGAAGAATGAGCTTCTGGACTTTCTGTTTTTACTGTTTGTCGATAGCTGTGCGGGAGACTGGTGGGGGAGTTTTTTAAAGTGAGGACTAGTTAGGTATTAGAAGCTCTAGGCAAGATGCTCTGTATTCAAGTGATGAGATCTATG
>NW_003299127.1:13427-14491 GCF_000151645.1 Tuber melanosporum | reverse complement strand
CCCCCTGTACCTTATCTTGACATTAGAACAGAAAAGAAAAAAAAAAAAAAAAAAGGACCTTCAGTACAGAGTGATACTATCTCTTCCAGAACAAAGGACTATATGAGAGACACAATAATATGGCAATGGTTTGGTTGCTACGGTAGGATCTACTCTAGAGCCTTGAGCTCTCCCTCTACCTCTCTCCTGTGATTATATCGGCTGGTATCCTACTACCTCCCTTCTTTTGGCTAGTACCATACTTCTTCCTCCTTCTGCCACCCTGGGTTCTAGCATTTTGGCCTGCTACCTACCCGTGGTCGATCTTTGGCTGGTACCCTACGGCTTGATAGTATCTTCTCTGTCAAATATCCACTCCTTGAGCAAGGCACTAGGGCCTCTGTTCTCAATTAGCTGCTCATGGTATTGCATTACGTCTGTATTGTCCGGGGACAAAATTAACTAGCTCTCAAAGGCAATAGTAATGCTCCCTTCCTCATTACCCTGCTCCCTCAACACTTCCTAAAGAAATTGCTCTACACCAACCAAAACTAAACCAATTTACTTAATTCTTTTTGTCAATAAACTATGCCTCCTATTCTTCGTAGTCATACCAAACAGCCTATTCTCTCCAAGCACCTTTCTGAGTTTACAAGGGGATGAATTCTCGGGTTACGTGAGCCTCAGATGACAAATCACCAAATTTCCCACTACTTTGACATTCCTCTCAGTACTGTTAAAAGCACATTTGCAAAGAGAGATCAAGAGGGCAAGGAGAATGAAGGTAGAGGAAGACATCTTAAAACTACCAAGTTGCAGGATGATACTATGGTAGAGGAAGCTCTCAAAAATCACCATACCAGCTACTATGAAATTGCTGAGAGAGTGGTTCCCAATGTTTCTGCTAAGACTATGAAGAGAAGACTTGCACAAAAGCATCTTAAAAAGTGGATGGCACAAGAGAGGGTTCATTTGGATGAGGATCTAGCTCAAAAGAGATTGGAATGGGCATTAGCCCATAGGAATTGGACAAGGCAGATGTGGAGAAGGAAGACAATGTGGGGGGATAACCCCGTAGCCTTCAG
>NW_003299127.1:0-13277 GCF_000151645.1 Tuber melanosporum | reverse complement strand
GGGAATAAGGATTGTGTTGAACCTACTGCTAGGAAAGGAGAGAGAAAGATTAGTCAGATGATGACTGGTTGTTTCTATGGTCAAACTCATGGTCTTTTTTTACCTGTTTTTCCGGATCCTACTTCTGCTGAAGGTGGAGTGACTGGAAAGTCAATTATTGATGTTTATGATCAATATGACTTTCCAGGGATATGGGGAGATATCAAGGAGCATGTTGGGGAGGAAGAGATATTTTTGATCATTGACAATGCTAAGACTCACTTGCCTTTCAGGAGATGGCTCAGGAGAAATGGAATTTCTCTGATGGAATTTTCTCCCTATTCACCAAACCTTAATCCAATTGAAAATGTTTAGTCTCTGGTGAAAGACAAGTTTCATAAGCACTATCCTGAGCTGTTTCTCCTGAAGGGCCCTGTCAATAAGATCAAAAAAATTATAGAGGAGGCTATCACTCATTGTTGGGAACTTCTGGACCCAAAGGTTTTTGATACTTTAGCAGGATTAATGATGGATAGGGTGGAAGCAATTATTAAAGCTGATGGATGATATACTATATATTAATTTCTACTATGTATTTATATTTTTTAATTTTCTTTTGGGTTTTCATGATAGTGGGTTGTTGGAGGAGTGTGGTTGTCATCACCGAAGATTTTCCGGCCATTGACAGCTAGTTAATTTTGTCCCCGGACAATAGTACAGCGGGTTGGGGGTGTCTAGCCTTAGGGCTCTTTGCCAGCTGCCAACTTCGGGGGCGGTTCTTTATAAATGGCAACTTGGCGGTTTGGTAGGCAGTAGTTACTTTCTTTTATAGTTTTCAGTAGTTTATGAGTAGAGTTTTTCCTTATGCTTTCCTACCTAGCTTGTTTGGCTTTCTTTCTGTTAGTTATGTGTAGTTAGTAGGAGGAGAATCTATTGGACAAACAATCTTCTTGAGTACATAGTTGGCTTTTAGGCAACACTCCTTTGCATTCAAGTCATGAGGCCTGCGGGCTGGGCACCTGAGTTGATTGCTCCAGGAGTGTATACAGTTAGGCTCATACTACAGGATCCTGGGAGTACAGGTTCTTTCTTGGTTTAGGGTGGAGGGATTCTCTTAATGTCATAGCTCAAGCTGTATCCGATAGTCTTGTACCTTAAACATAGAATTAAATAATGTGTTTTCTTTTTTAAAACAAGAAAATGGACCTCTGTTATAGACTGCTTGCGCAACCGCTTAAGTTCTGTCTTATACTACAAGTCAAATCGATACTTTATATACACCTTTTATAATGCTACTTGAGAAAGAGGTCTAGCTTACAAGGAGTAACGTAAGTATAAGATGATCTTCATTATCAAAAGTGATAACAAAGATAAGAGTTCTCTAGTCTATCGAGATATCAAGAAAACGTAAGAGATAAGATTATTGCCTGTTAAAGAATTAACAATAGAGGAGTAGGATCATTACACTTGCTTGTATGACCTATAAGCAACATCTAATGATAGTATGAATTATCAATATAATCATAATGTTCTAGGCCTACTAGGCTTCTGTAAAGAGACTCCACGGAGTACTATTACCGTTAACTAAACCTATACCCATACCGGTATCAAGAGACTACGGTGGTAGGAATGGTAGTAGACTATAGTCTACCAGCTAGAGGTACTGTTGGTTAGGTACCTAGGTTGGGCATGCTATACCATACTAAGAACTATATGGGTACTAGTAAGGAGTGATAGTTACCCTTCTCAGTAGGGTAACCTAAGTAGTCAATTTGGGAGTTAGCCTAAATTACTCGACAGTAAGTCTGGGTAGAGTTACCCTACTCTATAGGGTAACTCAGCTTGCTGTTACCCTACCTTCAGACTAAAGTTACCCTGCCTTGATCTATGAGTTACCCTGTTATGGAGCCAAGTTACCCTACCTTGAAAGTAACTTATTACACAAGAATTCGGGAGAAGTTACTAGATTGTTTGTCACACAAAGCTAAATAGGGTGTTGGAATCTCTGGTTGTGTAGATCACTCTCACACAACCAGTTGAGCTCCGAACAAGCTGTAACTTGGAGGTGTAGTGGCTAACACCCCCCTCCGGCCCAGTTATAAGCCCCTGGCGTCATGGGCTACAGCCTGAAGAGTTGCTTTAAGCCTAGTAAATGTCTTCAAGTGGAGATGCTCCTGTAACACCATATATGTTCCTGCCGTCTGTCCGATGGGAAGCTGTCCGCAGAATATATGAGGGGGTAGAGGTGAACCTGGAGAATGGTCTCCAGGTAGTTTCGTGTAATATAGACCAGAACTGACGGAGTAATACTACTTCGAAGTCTAAGGTAGTATGTGAGGTTACCAAAGGCTAGTAGGCGAGGTAACTGAAGTCAGTTGCCCCAAAAGTGTAATAGTATTTCAGAATCGTTAGAGACTTTAAGATACTAGTCTAAGGTCATGATAAGACCTATTTCTAGGAGGGTTGACTGTGGGTAGTGCCTATTGGTAGTCAACATCTGAAGGGGTCTATCGGGAGAGCTATGTGGCCATCATCAAGAATGATATGGAATAGATTAGAACCAGATAGATGTTCAGGTGCTGCGGATACTTGTAGAAGACTCAGTGTATATGGGTAGAGAGTTCTATAGTTGGAATTGCATCTACTCGGGCATGGCAGCTCGCCACTGACATGTCCACGATATAAAGAGTTTTTACTCCTGCAGTTGCATTGTAAATGCAACAGCTAAAATACTTCTATTGGGTGGATGTTAGCAAACTACAAGAGTAGTCTAGTTCGCTACGGGGGATCTTTGGTCTGACCAGTGGAGGTTAGCTAGGCAGCCCAAGGGAGTTAGGTGCTCACGAATACAGAGCAGTGATGGGGAGCAACTGGCAGTATATGAAATCTACTTAAGTATATGTGAGTTCTCCTCTACTCTGGCAATCAACTACCTCTCGAGATCGGGACTTAATTGAGTAAAACCTGTGGCTTAACGATATTAAATTTTACCATTTTGTTTCTTCAAAACTCTACTGTTAAGACTTTTAACATTTATTATATTTGTTCACTTTGCGGAAGAATTCATTTCGGTATGGTTGCAACCTTGAGATCCGTCTTCCCAGAGGGAGCACCCGTTGCAGCTGCAATAAGGTACTATTACCCACTGTATCCAAGCTAGGAAGAACAACAAGTCTAGTCACATTGGAAGAACAATTAGTATTCAGCTCATACATGGATGAACTGGAAAACTCAAGGATGATGGAAGGAGGACCATGAAATCTACTACAGGGATCAGAAGATCAGTTTTTAGAGGTACTAACCCAATTAAGCATCTGAAAATCCTAAGTTAAAGAACTGGAAACTTATAATAGAGTATGAGGTAGACTGAGGAGCTAGCTATTACAGCTAACAGTCTACTTTAGGGCAGTAGGTTGGACAGAGGGCTATGAGGATGAGAAAATTGCCTATGTCTTGAGTCTATTACTAGGAGATGCATTGAAATGAATGATACCATATGTTGAAGGAATTTGGAATACAAATTGGCACACATGAGAGGAATTTGCAATAAACTCAAAGAGTAGTTTGGAGAAATTGAACTGTGAGAAGCAGCATGAAATAAATTAATAGAACTTAAATAAAGATCAAAGACAGTAATGGAATACTGAAACAAATTCAGGCTAATCGCCATGAAAGCGGAGTGGGATGAGGTCACTAGAGCAGAATATCTATACACAGGCCTGAGTCTGCTGCTTTGACTTGTATTTAGTCAGGTCAGCTATACGTTAGAAGGAGCTAAAGAGTTAGTAATATGGGTAATCTAAAGAGAAACTAAGGCAGTAGACCCCAAGAACCTTGAAAGAAAAAGGAATCATAAGAAGAAGAAAGGAGACAAACCAACACCAAGAAAAGATAATGGTATGTTTAAACTGAAAACAATGCTGGAAGAAGTATCATCTATAGTAGTAGATCAAATTAGAAAAGAAAAACTGAACCTTTCAAGGTAACAGTACCCGAAATGGATAGCAGGAAATCTGTGTCTAAAGTGTGGAAGAGTAAAATACAGAATTAAAGACTGTCGAAGTCAACACAACTACCAAAGCGCAGCTCCTACAGCAAGAGACCCTCCAAGAAGAAAATAAAAATTAAGGATCTCGATAAAAGTGATGATGATTGAGGAACTAGAATGAGATTTGGGAAATGAGGAAAGTCTCCAATAAGTAGTGGTCTGGGAGACAAATAGAGAAAACTCATTAAGATAGGGAGCCTATATGAAGTATTAGGAGATGAAGACATGATCAATCACTAAAAATTAGCAAAGGAGCATTTTATTATACTGGTATAATTATAGGACAAATGAAATGAAATACACATCAATACAATAATTGACACTGGGGCAACTGAAGATATTATTGAGAAAGAGTTATACAATAAGTATAAGTTTTCAAAAAGGATTTCAGGAAATCCTAGAGAGATCTACATAGCAGATAGAGAAAAAAGCAGAATGGGTCCCATTATACATACTGCAATATTCTGTATGTAAATAGAAACACAAAAATCAGAAGGTCACACTACAAGTCATCAAGCTAAGCTGATAAGAGGTCATCCTCAGAATATCTTGGCTATGAGAACACAATCTCAAAATTGAGTAGAATAGTGGTAAGGTCATATTGACCAGTAAACGATGTATAACATGGTGTCTTAATAGCTCGCTGGTAGTATATGGCAAATCCGAAGAAGAGGCCAAGGAAGAAAATCTGGAAATCCAATTTTCACATCTCAGGTGCAAGAAGAATCAGAATATTCTAGTTAAGAGGTTGATACCCGAAGTGAGAATGCACACCAAAGGGTCAGCTAGGGCAGCTGGATACGACCTATATGTATACAAGAATCAAATTATATGAGCCAAAGGGTATGGTATTATTGGAACCGGAGTTGCAATGGGATTACCAGAAGGTACCAATGGATAGATTGTTTCAAAAAGTGGTTTAGTGGTCAAGTATAGACTAACTACCATGGTGGGAGTTATCAATACTGACTATATGAGAGAAGTCAAGATCATCTTGGTCAATACTGGGTCAAATAAGTTTATAATTGAGATGAGACAAAAAATAGCACAGTTGATCTGTGAAAAGATATCGGAACCTATATGCAAAGAAGTCAGCAAATTGCCAAATACTAAAAGAGCAGGACAAGGTTTTGGGAACCCTGATAAACAGAGAATTAAGATTAATAAGATATTGGCTAAAATGTTTGGACGATACCACTGAAGAGGTAAAGTGACAGTAGTTATCTGGCACCATTGGGATGAAAGAGAACTACACCTGAGGACCATCAACATTAGTATATAATTAGCTATCTATGCCAATAGAGACGACAAAAAATAAGATATTAAGGAATACATATCAAAGAAATACCACAACTTCCACGACTTGTTCAAGGAACAAGTAGAGGACCCAGTCAAACCGTATAAGAAGAAGTTCGACTACAGTAAACAACCAGCGCATGGAGAAGGAGTTGATTATAGTATCGTATTCTAGGAAGACAAATGATGGGCTCTACCTATCAATCAGATCTATCACTTAGGAGAAAATAAGCTAAAGGTGCTTTGGAACTACATCATGGAGAACATAAAGAATGAATAGATCAGGAAAGCAGCACTACAATACCATTGGATTACCCATCTTATTTGATAAGAAAAAAGAACAGTAGTCTGAAACTGTGTGTAGATTACCAAGCCCTAAATGATATCACAAAAAAGGATTAATATGTACTACCTGTAACAATCCCCCTTCGGATGGTTAATTCTTGGCAACGAAAAATGATACTTCTCATCTCCTTCTTGGTAATCTTATGATAGCTCTAGGCCTATGGCTACATTACCGATAGTACAAGACCTTTGTCTTCTATTAGGAATGCCTTTCATAAGCTTTCTCTAACTCTCCTTCGTGAAGAGTTTACTTTGGCGTAACAATAATAAAGGTCATGATAATAATACAGAACGTAAAGGTGTTTTATATTTATTATGGTAATCAGTAGGAAAAGTACTTAGAATTCAATCTAATTTTATTTGAACTCGTACCACTAACGCTGGCATATGATGAGCCCCTGTCGGCACAGGGATACTGCTAACCGGTATACCACTAACCCCAAGCTAACTAAGTCAATGGCCCTGCACCTACCATCTCTGAGCCATGCCTGCATGAGAACTAATTACAAGACCATCAAACAACCCAGCACCTACCCCAGTCCAAGTCTGTAGCCCCTCTAGTATGAAGCCAACCAGCACCAAGTGTAGCCAAATCTGAGTAAAAAGCCAACCTGAATAGGTTCCTTGTCCAATAAAATACAAAACCACTACCATCCAGTCTTCAATATCATCCCACAAAACCCTCACCACAGTAGAAAACCAAAAAACAAACTTCACCTACAGGCAACATGATGGCAGGGAGGAGGCAACCAACAAGTCTATCTCTCATGCCTACATGCCAGGCTGGTAATCCTATGAACCCACTTTGCCAGTTGCCTCCGGAGAGTATATAGTAAGGAGGACCTGTACCTGCTACCTGTTTCCCAAATACAATCAAATAAACAAAAGAAATACATGGATGTAGTAACAGACTAAGAAGATTAGTGGGGCCTATCTCCAACCCGTGGTGCCTTAGCTCCTCCCACCGTACCCAAAACCAAACTAAAGAAACCAAACAAACCCCACAAAACTCAGCAAGCAAGACCCAAACAAGTCCAACCTTGTGGTCGCAACCCACTATCTGCACAGGTGGCTATCAGCCAGCCAGTCTGCCAGGAAGTCTTACAGCACTCAGCAGCTGCATCCAACAGTCCAGGCCAGACTGAAAATACATAATTAGACCTCACCCAACCTGATGCAGGCCCAACCGGTGCTCACAGGTACCTCCCTTCTCCCAATCAGCCCCTCTCCAAGCCCCATACATCAGACGTCACAGAGCCCATCCAGTCCTCTCAGCCCCTCAAACAGATTAACCATCAAACAGCCACAGGACAACCTACACCCAGCCCCCTCAGGCAGCCACTGAACTTGGCCACACCAATGGAGCCCCATTCCCTGACATCATATAGCCGAGGGGGGCCTACCAGCCATAGCTATGAGATACAAAGGAGGCAGCACTAATACCCGAAGGTACTGGCACTAGCTATACCATCCAACCTAGTCAACCCAAAGCCCAACCGAGTTAGCAAAGGGTAAGTAGATCTAGCTAAAGGCAGTTCCACTGGTCTGGCAACAGGATCAGACTAAATGATTGGCAAGAGGCACCCTCAACCAACGCGACGGGAAGGGGAGGGTGATCGAACAGAAGCAGAAAAATAGAAGGTAGACCCCACTTGCAATGGGTGAAGCTGCTAACCACAATCCACAACTGAACTACCCAAGCACACAGACAATGTGAATGTCTGGTAGCCAATCGTCCTACACTACCCCAGGTAACAACAACTGCCACCAAGAGGGTAAGATTTTTCAAAGCTAAAGCTATCTCCACTGAAGGGAGAAGGTGACACCCGACTAAACTACCATAAATGCCACAAGGACAAAACTCCAAGGAAACAGTAATAATCAACAATGTAGGATTCAGACTGTAGAAACGTATAGTAATAAGGAGGGACCGGGCAGGTACCGCCCTGCTGCTTGGGGATTGATGCAGCCCGTACAACGTGTTGAAGCAAGAGAATGTCATCAGCCTATCCTAATGGCATTTTGTATCGCAAGAACTAAGAACTCCATTAAAACCTAACAAACATGATTTGGCCAAAAGAACAACATGGGTAATCCTCCCAAACACAATGTTCCATGCTCCTCAATCAAACGTGAAACCTGTAAGTAGACGATAGACAGGAAGCCGAAAGCATTTTACTGAAAGGGGCTCATAAGCAAGCGTGATAAAGTGCTCGAAGTGCCAGCATCATGAGATAACCAGCAGATAATGAAATGGTGCAAACAAGTAATCCACCATGTAATGTAAACAGACCTTAACACCATGAATCCCAGGAACTACTGAGTGAACTCAGATATCTTTCCCAGAATCTCCAGCATCAAAGCCCACAGTGGGTGCGAAAGGAATGCTCCGAGGCGAAGTGACGGCAAGGATGAGGAAAAGTGCCTAGAATAAAGCGTGAAGAACCTATCTTCCTCGGCCGCACTCACCTCCTTATATAGTATTCTTCCCACTCCAAGTCATGTGATCCAAAGTGGTCACATGTGCGAAACCAAATCACAACAAACAAGTTATATGACCAAAGTGGTCATATGCTCAAAACCCATGACCTTGTAGCAAGGTCATGTGCGAAAACTCATAAACCAATCATAACACAATAAACAAGTCATATGACTCCAAGTAGTCATATGTGTGAAACCTATGACCTCATAACAAGGTCATGTGCTAAACATAAATTATATGCATAAGGCATGCCCACAAGGTATACTTGTAAGACATACTTGCCAGGTGCACATCCTATGACTCATATTTGAGTCATGTGTGAAACATAACAAATTATAACATAACAAGTCATATGTACAAAACAATAACATACCTATGACTCATAACCATGCCTCACATAAAAACCTTTTCCCTGCCAAGCCACATTCGTAACACTATCTCGCATTGAAAATAATTGATTGACTCTGGAAAGCGAAATACTACACTAAGCTCAATATTAGAAACTGCTATAATACTATACAAATTAAAGATGGAGATGAATATAAACCAACTTTCACCACTTATTATGGGAGTTACAAGTATACGGTAATACCTTTCAGCCTCACCAATGTACCAGCAACCTTTCAGAAATGGATCAATAAGGTATTCTCCCAGTATTAGGATATCTGTTACATAGTATACCTGGATGATAATTTGGTATACTTGGAAACTATAGGACCATACTGAAGGAATAACAGAAAGGTAATAGACACAATTGAGTCAACTAGCATGACATTGAAAGTAACGAAATGCGAATTGCATAAAAACGAAGTGGAATATCTTGGATTTATCATCAACCATAAAGGGATAAAGATGGATACAATCCAGACGAATACCATATGGGAATGGAAATAGCCCATCAAGGATTGTGGAGTCTAGAGTTTCTTAGAATTTTGCAACTTTTATCGCAAGTTTATAGGAGAATTTAGCTATACAGCAAAACCCATCCATAAGCTAACCAAAAAGAACAAAAAATAGGAATGTGTAAACAAAGATAGAAAAGTATTTGATCAGTTACAGACCAAAATAATGAAAGTACCCACCGTGGCATATTTTGAAGCAACTAAAGACTTTATTGTGGAAACAGATGGCATGAACTATGTCTGTTCTGGCATCATATCTCAGAAACATCAAGATAAGAAGTGGAGATCGGTAGTATTCCAATCCAAAAAAATGTCACCTGCAGAATACAATTATAACATTCAAGACAAAGAACTATTAGCAATAGTTTAAGCCCTTAAAGAATAAGAACACTACACTCCAGGAGTTCAATATCCGATCAGAATTCTCATAGATTACAAATACCTGGAACCATTCATGACAAAAAAGATGTTGGTTAGAAGACAGATACAATGGAGTGAACAGCTCAGTCAATATGACATTTGCATGGAATATCAACTGGGCAAAGAAGGAGGAAACCCAGATGCTCTTACATGAAAATTAGAAGAATTTCCCAACAAACAACACAAAATGATTAACCAATGAAACTGAATACTCCTTTCAAGGAAAAGATATTTCAACCAAACAATCCTGATATCGATACACAGAATGGAAATCACGACGATAAATAACGAAAGTGAAGAAAGAATCAAAGAAGCAGGAAAACACAAGAAAATGATCCAATCCATCTGCAAAGTACTCAGAGAAGAAAAAAGTAAGAGAAAGCGACTCATGTTAGCATTATGCTAATGGAAGGAAGAATACCTGTAGTACCAAGGAAAGATTTAGATCGTAGATTAAGAGGACTTGAGAAGTCATCTGATATTTCAAAACAATGACAGCCCAATGGTGGAACACAGAGGAATGGCTAAAATGACAGAACAAATTAGCCAGAAATACTATTAGCCAAGGATAAGGGAAACAGTTAAACTATATATGCGAAATTGCTATATGTGTCAACATATCAAGGCTGTATATCACCCATCTTATGGATAGCTACAACCAAAGAAAGTACCAATACAACTATGGGAATCGATAGTCATGGACTTTATCACAGATTTATCAAAGTCTGAAAAGTGTAAGTACGTCATGGTAGTCCTTGATTATATGAATAAAGTGAGTCATTTCATTGCATGCAACAAGGAAATGAATATACAACAATTTATCCACCTCTGCATCAGAGAAGTGGTCAGATTCTATGGAATACCATGAGATATTATCACAGATAGAGGAATGCTATTCATGTCTACATTGTGGAAAAAAGTAGTGGAAGAAGACATAATCGAGAAATGAATAAGCATAGTATTCCATCCTCAAATGGATAGACAAACTGAAAGAACAAATATTATACCGGAACAATATCTAAGGGTATGTGTTAACTACTAACAGGACAATTGGTACGATCTGCTACCTCTGGCAGAATTCACATATAATAAAGGGAAACAAGAATCGAGTAGAATGTTGCTATTCTACATCAACACAGGACGATATCCCGAATATCTGAACATTGATAACCTGATAAGAGAAAATCATATGACATTTGCAGACATTATATGACTACAAGATGCATTTGTATCATCAATAACTAATGCATAGTGAAGGCAGAAGAAATACTATGATTGTAATAGAAAACCATATCCAAACTTACAATCAGGAAATATAGTATGGTTGCTAACCTACAACATCAATACTATGAGACTATTAAAGAACCTCTCAATCACAGGAATATGGGACTATAGAAAATATTAGCAAAGATGGGAACCAATTCTTATAAATTCAACCTACCACCTGGTATGAGAATCTACCCAACATTTCACATCTCACTCCTCGGACTATACTAAGACAACAAATTTCCCTCCCAAGTTAAACAACTCAAGCCTGCTATCGAGATAGACAGTGAAGAAGAATACCAACTTGACAAGATTCTTGACTTGCACCAATACTATGGAAACTTCCAGTACCGAGCTAAGTAGACCAGTTATTCTCCAGAGTATAATAAACCTTAGTATCCAGTACGTATATACAACAATGCTGCATATACCATTACCAAATACTACGAATAGTACCTATGGAAGCCAAGCACAACTATGGATAACTGTTAAGCTCAAGCCCATCAGTAATGATTGGCAATACGTTACAACTCCCACACCTTAGGAAAAGTGGGGAGATAGTTCAAAGGCTAACACTCCTACTAGTCTCCAATATTCAGGACCTACCAAAGCCGAGCTAGACACTCAGGCAGCAAAAGCAAGATAGACTGTAGAGCCTAACCTCCTGTCATGGACAGCCTACTACAAGAACGGGTGCCTGGTACATATCTAGGACAAGGAATAGGTAAACTACTGGCCCCAAGTACTACAACAGAAGCATGCTTATGTGAAGTGCAAACCATGGCAGGAATACAAGTCCTGCCACTATCATAAGGATACTGCTTGGACACAGTGTTACTAGGATAGATGTCACTACTACAAGCAGGCAAAAATTGACACTAGGGGATATACACAGTAAGACAGTACAAAGAAGCCCCTTATCAAATAGCTTGAGTACTACCAGAAGGAGAAGAAAATAATAAGGATAAGACTAACTATGAGGACATGGCCAGAGGAAGAGGAGTGTGAAAAATCTGAAACAGCCATGGAACTGCATGTTAATGCATTATATCAACAGGTTGCAGACCTCTGCAGACAGTTATACACTACTGAAAATAATCAAAGTTACAAATAATACACTATATATAGTGAGGTAAAAGTACAACAAGGAGCGCAAAAACTTTAGGAGGGTGAGGAAGGCAGTTTGAGGGATAGGACAAGAGGTCCTCAACCCTGTGTTAAGAAGATAGAAATCTGAAGAGACTTGAGTTTAAGGAGGAAGGGGGCTAGTGTCACAAATCAGATTGTAATAAGGAAGATTGATGAGATAGGACAAAGGTTTTTACATAACTTATGCTTGCAAGTCATAGGTGTTTATTGCTATACCATAACTCATAGCTGTGAGTTATAATTCTTATAATGTTATTACTTTCACACGTGACTCATACCTATAAGTTACGAGTCTCACACATGTAATGCACTTAGCACACATGACTTGTTATAAGGATGATAATGGGTTTAGGTATATTGTATAGTTGATTCATATGAGTCAGCTGAGGATCTCACATGACTCACAATTATAAGTCATTGGATATGGTAATGTGAAGGTATAAGTTACCTGAGGTTACAGTTGGGTGGAGTATCTGTATAGATAGCAAGGTCTAGGAACCTTCGGTACAACTATGCTCCGCGCCCTCTTCTTTCCCCCCCCTACGTTTTACTTCTGCTCTCAACACCATCTGCATCTGGTGAACAAGCTTCTTACACTTTCACGATCCTCTTAGCCTATACCCAGGGACTATCTCTCCGTGCTGGGCCATGGACCCCTCCGTACACTCACGTTCAGGCACGCCTGTGTCCAACCAGGGCGCTGCCTCCCACCCTCCCTCGCGACCATCGTCAGCTGCCCCGATCCTCCCTATTCACGAAAACCTAGCCAGGCTGATCCCCTCTGCAAGAACCCTGCTAGATTGGCCCCCCGAAAGCTTGCCCCCCATCTCCAGACAGGAGGTCTTAGAACTCTCCACCGGGGAGTGCTACTTACTCCCCCTCATTTCCTCCCTCATGCACGGAATGTCCGCCCTCTCCCATACCATCGACGAGCTCAATACTAGAGTTCATGACCTATCATCTCAGCTTGCCAATACCCTCCCTTCCCAGGACTCCCCGGTCAACGCCACCAACATTTCGGCAAACTCCGTGGCCTCCCTCCAAGCATCCATCAGGGATCTGTCTACCAGGTTGGTGGCAAACCCCACTCCACCACCTCAACCACCAGTGTTGGCCCCCACTGCCCCGCTTCCTCGGCCTTCCCGAAAGGGTAAAGAGCCAGCCACTAACACGCCCGCCCCCACCCACCCTGAGGGATTGCCCTCGGGATACCCGGCATTCTACGACCCCAACCTCCCCAGTTACGATACAGCGATAGGTAAGTGCCGGGGCAACCCTGCTGCCTACGCGGCTAAATATCCCAGGATATGGGAAGCACAGCAATGGAGGGATGGCAAGTATCCCGACCCGGCTGAGTTCCTCCTAGGCATTTCCAACCTAGACGACCACC
>NW_003299126.1:490361-509557 GCF_000151645.1 Tuber melanosporum | reverse complement strand
CGCCCAACCTCATATTGGTAATTTTCGGGATTGACAACTCTCTGTTGGTTAAGCTACTCTCTCCGCTAGTATCATTCAGTTTCCACCCAGCATCGCTCAAAATGGCAAATAGCATAGTCTTGGACAAATCAGACAAACCCTCTTACGACACTCCTGCTTCATGCCGAATAATTGTCCTTCTGGAAACAGTCTCCAAGATCATGGAGAGGATAATCGCGAATCGCCTCTCACCTATGGCAAGATCGCTTGGCCTGCTCCACCCTCATCAATGCAGCTCCCTTCTGGGGCGTAGCACCTTCGATGCCTGTACGACTCTGGCTCACGAAGTTCAGACACTGCAATGTCCCCAGTTGGTTGTGTCCTCCTTGTTCCTTGATATTATGGGAGGCTTGTACAATGTCTCCCTAAATGACCTCTTCTATATGCTGCGTTCAATAGGCATACCTGCATATCTCTACTCCTAGGTTATATCCTTCTTGACCGGAAGGCAGGACCCTCTTGTCTTCTAGAGTTCGCCCAGAGTTTTCAAACCAGTTCAGGTTAGCTCCCTACAGGGCTCACCAATCTTGCCTCTTTTGTTTGTCATCTATGTCTTGTCCCTCCACTTTGCGGTACCGTGTGGGTTAATCTTGTCCCATGTGGACGACTTCGCAGTAACTGTTGCCTCCAACTCCTATACAAGGAATGTCCAGTGCCTCCAACATCTGGTCAAGATGTTGACTCACAGGGGTAGGCGGCCTGGAGTCTCCTTCTCTGTTCCCAAAACTGAACTCATGCACTGAAGGACGCCCAGACAAAGGGTCCTCGCATCCACTTTCCCCATCGTCATTGATGGACTCCTTTTCCGCCCCTCTGGGGTGGTTTGATGACTCGGCCACTGGTTTGAGCCAGCCTCTTGTTCTCTCCGATTGGCTACCAATACTCACTTCTCAAAACGCCTTGCACTTACCCAGAGTGCCTTTTCCATGCTTAAAAAGCTCTCGGGTCCTGGTAAGGGGCTCGCCTCCTTCCTCTGCTACAGGCTCGTGTCCACACTCCTTGCACCCATACTCCTCTTCGGTGCGGATCTATTCTCACCCTCAGCCACCATGACCGACAGGCTTGCTGTCTTCTGGAGACAGGTCCAGCGGTAGGTCACCAACTGTTTCTCTGAGACCCCTACAGGTATCCTCCCCTGCGAGTCAACCTGTCCTCCGATACATTGCCTTATTGAATATCGTCAGCACCTGGCGGCGCTAAGGATAGTATGCCTACCCTCGGAAAGAAATCCGGCCATTGTACAGCTGCACTATTCCTTCCCAACAACCTCTTATTACTGTTCCCCAGAGGACCACTGCGCCTTGACAGTGGGGCTTACCCTGGGCTACAGACCTCTGAATTGGAAAACCCTGAGCTATCCCCTCTGGTACGGAGGTACCTCTCACTTGATGCAATAGCCCACTATGTGGGGAACCTTGTCGGTCATCTCTCTTGTATCCCACCAGTATCGCCTGCCCTCCTCCCTACACCTCTGCCCCCCGTGGCCCCTGGCAACCCTCCTTTTCCAGCCCTCCAGAGAAGTTGCCATCAGTTCCTCCTAAAGGTCTGGACCAAACAGTACCCACCACCATTCCGTTACGCATACTCGTGCACGCTGTCGCCCTACCCCTTCCTGGGATTGGGGAAATTCTTGGTGGGCCAAATCCACCAGATGAGGTCAGAAAAGAGCTACCTGGCTGGTCACCTCTCCTGGAGAGACCCAGACACCCAAGATACATGCCCCTACTGCGAGGCAGAGCCTGAGTCTTTCCACCCTGCCATTCTCGATTGCCCCTCCCAAACCAGCACCAGAGACGCCCACTTCCTGGGGGTCAAGTACCTGGAAGAGGGGGAACCCATCTGGACATCACTGGAACTGCTTCACGGCCTATCCACAAACATCTCCACCACTTCAACCGGCTTCCCCCTGGATATGACTGCATTCAGAGATCCCTCCTCTGGTGCCCAACCCATTGGGATTCCGGCTTCCCCACTCAGCTCCTCATCCTCAGTCTAGGCCGGGAGCGAAGGCTCACTTTTTTTGGTTTCCCTGCTTGCTGGATTTCTCTATGTTTTAGTTTTGTGTGTTTCTCTTAATAGTCAGCTGTTTATGTGCTTTGCGATATGGGTTGTTCACACTCGTTGGAGGCAATATTTTGGTTTCTTTTGTTTTTGTTTACTTTGCGATTAAGGTTTTGTTTACGCCATAGCTACCGCTGCATGCGAGTTCTTGTACATTAATAATGAATACATGATAATAATAATAATAATAATAAAAAAAGAAAACAAAAAAAAGTATCTCAGGTACAGTACGCTCTGTCGCTCCTATTTTCCTCCCAGATAGTTTGGAAACACCACATCATCTATCGTGGGCTCCCCCCACTCTCCTCTAACTCCTCGATGGTTCCTGCGTAAGGGCACAGTTAACTCTTCCATCCTCTCCCGCTTTGGCCTCACTTGTCTCTTGTCTACTTGATGGGGGAGTTATCTGGGCTCACCCAGTAGTGCTGTCTTGCTAATAGGAGCTTGCTTGGCTTTAGCATAGTCGGCTTCCTCTCTTCGCTTCCGGACGGCACTGGCAGTGGTGGACGTACTTCTCTCCACTTGCATGATCCCCATTGGCAAATGCCATGGCTAGTAACTTCGGGGTTTGTCTCACGGTGAGATTTGACCATACCCTCCAAGTCGCACTGTTCAAGTGTCGGTTGCCTCCCTCACCTCACCCTTCCACCTCCCGACCGCCGGTGGGATTCCTTCCACTGAGTGACACTATCTCTCAGGGAACAACGGACTACATGAGAGACGTGGTAATATGGCAGTTTAGTTTACGGTCGGGTTTGCAAAGGGGCCTTTAGCCCTACCTCCACTTTCTACTTAGGTCACGTCGGCTCACACCCTACTGCCTACCCTCCTTGGCTGGTACCCTACTACCTCGTCCCTCCACCATGTGGTATTCTGGGGCTTCAGCCTTCTGCCTACCCATGGTCAATCTTTGGCTGGCACCCTTCTGCTGGGTGGCATCCCCTCTGCCAAACATCCATTCCTTGGGCCTGGCACCGTGGCCTCTATTCTCGATTGGCAGGCCATGGTATTGTACTGCTTCTTTGGCTTAGCTGGTTGAGAGCGCTTAGCCTTAGGGCTCTTTGCCGGCCACCTACTTCAGGGGCGGTTCTTTAAATGCAGCAGATCTGGTAGTATGGTGGGCAGTTGTTATTTTTTTTGTGGCCCTTACGGGTCTAGTAGTTTATGGGATAGAGTTTTTCCTTATGCTTTCCTGCCTAGCTTGTTTGGTTTTCTTCCTGTTGACTACGTGTAGTTGGTAGATGGGGTTTTCTTTCTGGCGAGGAATCTTCTTAAGCTTTTAGGTGACTTCTAGGCGAGATCCTTTCGCGTTCAAGTTGTGAGGCCTGCGGGCTGGGCACCTGAGTTGGTAGCACTTGGAGTTTGTACAGTTGGGCCTATACCAGATGGTCTTGGGGGTACGGGCTTTCTCTTGGTCCAGGCTGGAGAGGTTTCTTAACGCCATAGCTAGCTCTGCACATTATATTCTTATACCTTAATCAAGTAACTAAATGATTTTAAAAAAGAAAAAAAAAGAAAAAAATGTAGCTCTGGTAAAGCACGCTCTGTTACTCCTATTTTTCTCCCACATGGTTTGGCAACACCACGTCAGCTATCGTGGGCTCCCCCCATTCCCCTCTACCCTCTCGATTGTTCCTGCTTTGGGGCACAGTTAACTCTTCCATCCTCTCCTGCTTTGGCCTCGCTTGTCTCTTGTCTGTTTGATGGGGGAGTTATCTGGGCTTGGCCAGTAATCCTGTCTTGCAAATAGGGGATTGCTTGGCTTTGGCATGGTTGGCTTCCTCTCTTCGCTTCCAGACGGTACTGGCAGTGGTGGACGTCTCTCTCTCCACTTACGCAATCCCCGTTGAGAAACGTCTTGGCTAGTAACTTCGGGGTCTGTCTCATGGTAAGATTTGACCATATCCTCCCTGTCGCACAGTTCAAGTTTCGGTTGCCTTCCTCACCTCGCCCTTCTGCCTCTTTACTGCCGGTGGGATCCCTTCCACTAAGTGAGCCTATCTCTCAGGGAACAAGGGACTACATGAGAGACGTACTAATACGGCAGTTTGGTTTATGGTCAGGTTTGCACAGGGGCCTTTGGCCCTTCCTCCCCTTTCCACTTCAGTCGTATTGGCTCATACCCTAGTGCCATCCCTCCTTGACTGGTACCCTACTACCTCCTCCCTCCACTACATGGTGTTCCAGGGTTTCTGCCTGCTGCCTGCCCGTGGTTGATCTTTGGCTGGCACCCTACGACAGGGTGGCATCCCCTCTGCCGAACATTGATTCCTTGGGCCTGGCACTGTGGCCTCTGTTCTCGATTGGTGGGCCATGGTATTGCACTACTTCTGTGGCTTAGCTGGTTGGGGGTGCTTAGCCTTAAGGCTCTTCGCCAGCCCCCTACTGCATGGGTGGTTCTTTAAAAACGGCAGATGTGGTAGTATGGTGGACAGTTGTAATTTCTTTTATTTTTTTGTGGCCCTTATAGGTCTAGTAGTTTACGGGATAGAGTTTTTCCTTATGCTTTCCTGCCTAGCTTGTTTGGTTTCCTTCCTGTTGGCTACGTGTAGTTAGTGGGTGGGGTTTTCTTTCAGGCGTGGAATCTTCTTGAGCTTTTGGTTGACTTCTAGGCGAGACCCTTTTGCATTCAAGTTATGAGGCCTGCGGGCTGGGCATCTGAGTTGGTCGCCCTTGGAGTGTGGGCAGTTGGGCCCATACCAGAGGGTCTTGGAGGTACGGGCTTTCTCTTGGTCCGGGGTGGAGGGGTTTTCTTAATGCCATAGCTAGGACTGCATCCGATATTCTGATACCTTAAACAAGTAACTAAATGAATTTTTTTTTAAAAAAAAAAGTACCTCTGGTACAGGGCTTCTCCCCGGACATGCCTGCATTCAGAGATCCCTCTTCTGCGGCCTGACCCGTCGGGAGTCCCACTTCCCCACTCAGCTTCTCGTCCTCAGTCTAAGCCATAAACCGCAAGTAAACTTGTTTAGCTTTCTTGCCTGTAGGATTTCTCTATGTTTTAGCTTGAATGGTTCTCTTTATAGTTAGCTGTTTGCATGCTTTGCAATATAGGTTGTTCGCACTTGTTGGAGGCACTACTTTGATTTCTTTTGTCTTGGTTTGCTTTGGGATTAAGGTTTTATTTACACCATAGCCACCACTGCATGCGGGTTCTTGTACCTAAACAATGAATACATGATAATAATAATAATAATAATAAAAAAACGTACCTCTAGTACAGCATGCTCCGTTGCTCCTATTTTCCTCCCACATAGTTTGGCAACACCACGTTAACTATTATAGGCCTCCTCCACTCTCCTCCGCCCTCTCAATGGTTCCTGCTGAGGGGTACAGTCAACTCCTTCATCCTCTCCTATCTTTACCTTGCTAGTCTCTTGTCAGCTTGATGGGGCAGTTATCTAGGCTCACTCAGTAGTCCTGTCTTGCTAATAGGGACTCACTTAACTTTGACATGGTCAGCTTCCTCTCTTCTACTAAGTGACGCTATCACTCGGTGAACAAGGAACTACATGAGAGATCTGGTAAAAGGGCAATGGTACGCTTTCTATGGTTGAGTTTGCACTGGGGCTTTTGGCCCTCTCTGCACTTTCCATTTCGTCTGTGTCCGCTTGCACCCTACTGCCTTCTTTCCCCTGCCAGTATCCTACAACATCCTTCTTCCATCACGTCGTGTTCTGGGCTTTCTGCCTACTGCCTCCCCATAGTCGATCTTTCTCTGGCACCCAACTGCTGCATGGCGTCCTCTCTACCAATCCTACACCTATTGGGTGTAGTTCAATGGTATCTGTTCTCGATTAGTAGGTCCTGTTATTGTACTACATTCATAGTACAGCCGGTTGGTGGTGTCTGGCCTTAGGACCTTTCACCGGCCGCCTACTTCATGGGTGGTTCTTTAAAAACAGCAAATTTGGCGGTACAGTGGGCAGTTGTAATTTTCCTGTGGCCCTTACGTGTCTCTGTAGTTTACTGGACTGAGTTTTTCCTCAGGCTTTCCTGTCTTGCTTGTTTGGTTTTCTTCCTGTTGGCTATGTGTAGTTGGTGGGTAAGGCTTTTTTCAGGCGAGGAATCTTCTTGAACATTTGATTAGCCTCCAGGCGAGACCCCTTCGTATTCAAGTTGTCAGGCCTGATGGTTGGGCACCTCAGTTGATCGCTCTTGCAGTGTGTGCAGTGAGGACCATACCAGAGGGTCCTGGGGGTACTGGCTTTCTTTTGGTCCAAGGTGGAAGGGTTTTCTTAATGCCATAGCCCACGCTGCATATGATGTTCTTGTACCTTAAACAAGGAATTACATAATGATAAAAGGAAAAAAGTAAAGAAAAAAATATTTGACCTTTGTTACAGTACACTCCATCGCTCCTATTTTCCTTCCACATAGTTTGGTAATACCACGTCAACTATCGTGGGCCCCACCCACTCCCCTCTGCCCTCTTGATGGTTCAATTATTAGAGCTCACCCAGTAGTCCTGTCATGCCAATAGAAGCTCTCTTATCTTTAGCAGGGTCAGCTTGCTTGCTTCATTTCCGGTCGGTGCTGGTAGTGGTGGATGTCTTTCTTCCCAGTTGCACGATTCCCATTGGGGAACACCTCGGCTAGTAATTTCAGGATCTTTCTTGCAATGAGATTTGACTATACCTCCCTATTTACTTGGTTTAAGCTGTAGTCGCCTTCAGCTCCACCTCCTTCTGTTTTCCTACCACCAGTGAGATACCTTCTACTAAGTGAAGCTATATCTCCCAGGACAAGGGACTACATAAAATACGTGGTAATACGGCAATAGTTCAGTTTCAGCTGGGTTAGTACTGGGGCCTTGAGTCCTTCCTCTCTTTTTCTCTTCAGCCGCTTCGGCTGGTACCCTACTACTGTTAGCTGGTACCCTACTACTGTCAGCTGGTATCCTATGGCCGCTTCCTCTTTTGCAACCTTGGATAGCCCCAGCAGCCCTCCTAGATGGATGGCTTGGGACTCTCATTTCACCACTACCTCCTGCTTATGGTAGATACTCTTTCCTTATGGTTTCTCCTACTCATGTCCATAGGCAATATACCCGAGACATACATTTATGTCACCTATATGGCATGCCTATTCATTATTTCAACTTCATAGGTAAGGTCCAGTTCACAGGTCTGGCTCAGAATCTGGCTGTTGGAGGTGAGGAGTTGGGTTTGGCTGGCAGTTTAGAGTTTCTCTAGTTTGTGTTTTCTTCTGTTTGGTAGGGAGTGTACTGTCAGGGTGGGGGATTTCTTGGCTTTAACAAAGAAGTTTCTAGGCTCTCTGTTTTTACTGGTTACAGATAGCTGAGCAGGAGACTTGCGGGGGGAGTTTGTTAAACTAAGGACTAGATGGATATGGGAGGCTCTAGGCAAGACCCCTCTATATTCAAGTCGTGGAATCTTAGAATTGGGCCCCTGGCTGTTAGTATTAGCCTTTCTTGGGTCACAGTTTTTCTTCTGGCTGCTTTAGATCATAGTGGAGTAGAGATGCATGTCTACATGCTGCAGGCTGACATGACCCTCGGACTTACTGTACGTAAAACTGGAGAAATAAATAAGATAATAATAAATATAATAAAAATAAAAAAGGACCTCGAGTACAGACTCCTCACACAATCACTTAAGCTCTTTCATATACTACAAGTTGAATTTATACTTTACACATGTTTTGCGCAATGCGACTCAAGAAAGTGATCACACTTACAAAGTGGTAATGCGAGTACCATATTATCCTCATTATCAGAAGCGATAGTGATGATAGGAACTCTCTGAGCTATTGAGGTATCAGAGAGATAAAGGAGGTAAGGTCATTACCTGTTGAAGAACTAAGTACAAAGGAGTAGGATCATTACATATTCTACTTGAAGAAAATACCTAATATTGTCAGATAGTTAAAGAGATAGAGAATTTGTAAGAGATAGATGTACTTTACGAAATTGTAGACGTGGAATATCAATATTGAAGTACCTCCATGCTATTAGACATTATCAAGCAATGGAGAAGAGACCTTAATAATATAATATTGTCTTTATGATTTAATTCTACTTTACCAGATACTTTGTAGTTATAAATGAAATGAGTAATTCTTTGAGCCTTCATAGACAGGTTTCTGTCTACAAAGCAAATCTCAATTGGCCTGGACGATTTTGCATTTATACAGATTATTTTATCCTAACACTAACTAAATTCAAAATGCAACAAGATATAACTGAAAACAATTAGAGGTAGGAATAGAGCTCTTCTAGAAAGTAAGTATACTGTTAGGAGATTAGCTTAGAATATGGAGTATAAGGATTAAACAAACATAGACTTTGAGGATCTTAGCTTGAGTAATAAATGCAGGCCTAAAAAGTCCAAAAATACTTGAAAAAAAAACAAGAAAAGTTAACCAATATCAATATGCAATTCACTGTGATGAGACTTTTATTGTCTTCTAGCAAATATTTTCTTTTCCTGGTTTTAGCATTCAAGGTTAGCTGTAATCTATCTCTTACTCTAATTGGCAAATTATCTGACTTTATCTAGGCTTGCAGAATTTAAGGCTTTATGAACTATTTGTTCCAATGTAGTGAAAGAGTAGGAACAGTTTTCTCTTGTATATCACTTTACCACTGCCCAAAAGAATTCAACATAATTTCATTTACAATAAAACTTGTAATAAAAAAGAACCTTATAGTCACACTCCATAACCTCAACCCCTAAAAATGATTTCTCATTTAGGAAGTTGGCCTTGCTTTTCTTAATTCATATTATACAGCAACCTTGACAAGTCTCACATTGGTCAAGTTTTCAAAGTTAAAATTCTACTAGTGTTTTGTTAGGAGTACCAGGATCCAATACCTAGGAACCACCCTAAATAGGGTAATATCACTCAGAATTGGAATCTCTGGTGTCTAACCTTCCCATCAGACCTCATTAGGGTCCCACATGTCAAAATATACATCAATATTTATTGCCTCCTATGACTATAGTGCTATAGAATTGAAGTTGCCAGAATACTACTGTACAGCTAGCTCAATGGAAGTATCACATGACATCCCTCTTGTGATCACATGTTCAATCCCAGTTGTCATCAAAAGTATTTCTGGTATTGAGTTATTTTCTTCCAATACTACTTTCAACTGCAAGGCTTCCTACATGACAACCAAAGACCTGTAGCTGAAGGAGTATGGCTCTAACCAATAGAAGTGCTTCTCCTCTACATGGGGAAAGTTACTGGATAGAAATCTGTAGATTGGATTAAGAGAGATTGAGTTTCGAAGTTAGCAATGTAAGAAGGTTACATAGATGACTTAGTGAAGTTGCCAACCAAGAGACTATCTGCAAGTCTAGTAGAATGCCTTCTTGCAAATTTGGAGAAAGTTATCTAGAGAATATCTATAGGTTGGATCAGGAGTTATGGAAATTTAAAGTTGGCAACCTAAGAAGGTTGAATCTACACCTACACCTGCAAACCCAACCCAGAGATGAAACTGATCATTTAATCAATAGGAAAGACAATTGGGGCCCACTCAATTTGACTTTAAAACTAGGGCATAAGTCTATTAACTCTGAAAATCAGATAATTACTATTGGAAACAGTACAGTTCTTAATTGACAAAATTGTAATTACGGGAGAGAGTATGATGGATTTCAGGGTCTTCTAATGTTTACACTTCAGGAAAATAACCACAGTTACAAGTTATTGTTAAAGGAGTACATAATTTTTATGAGTAATAGATGTAGTCCATGAATATGCAGATGGAGAAAATAAATATTGAAGTGTCTTCTCTACTTTTAGATATTGTCGAACAATGGAGAAGAGATCTTAACAATATAGTACTATTCAAAAGATACAATCTTACTATAAAGATCCCACTTTGGATGGTTAGTTCATGGCAACAGGAAATGATACTTCTCTTCTTCTCCTTCTTCTTCTTAGCCTTTTGATAGCACTAGTCCTATGCCAATGTTTCTGAGAGTACAAGACCTCAGTCTTCTATCAGGAACACCTATCATAAGCCTTTTCTAACTATAGGTCAGATAGAGTTATTCTCATAGTAATAGCAATAAAGGTCATTATAATGATAAAGAGCATAAAGGTGTTTTATATCCATTAAAGTAATAAGTAGGAAAGGTACTTAGAATTCAATAGAAATTTTATTTAAACTCGTACCACCAACACTGGCATACAATGGGCCCCATACCTCAAACATACCCGTACCATGCCCCAATGCGAACACTAAATACAAAGCCATCAACTGTAAAGAAAATCATCCTCAACCTAGCCTACCTGCGGGGTAAGTTACCTGTACAAAATACCAAAATCCACTACTACCACCTGAATGTAACCCTGTGATAACCTTCTCCACAATAGAAACCCATCCGAGTACCCTCAGTTAATAATCCTGGGACACCCCGCTGACTGCCTTGGCACCCACCTCCAATACTAAACAAAACAAATACTTAAAGCCCAAGTGCATAGATCTAAGGGAAAGGTGATTTACAAGGTGAGGACTCCCAAGCAGAAAGAGTATGAACTATCGTAGAGAGTTCGGGAGTACTACAGTAGCAGCACAATCTAAAAGCTTCAGTGAAAGCAGCCAGGATAACGTAGTACCTGAGCTGTCGACACCTGGCTGAACAGATCTAAGAAATGAAGTCCTCCTCCAACTCCTCAACTCCATCGGCAGGCAGCGAACCCACTGTGAACTTTGTAGTAGCCGGTTCACCATCACAAACTGGCGAAGGCAATGACTCTTCCAAGTCCAGGACAAGTAGCAAAGATAAGGTCAGGTCTTATTTGACCCAGTGCTTCTTTTTTCTCTTCCTCTTCCCACCCCCAGGCACTAGTCTAGTAATAGCTGTAGATAGGCTATCCAAATCACCACCCACCGCCATAGGAGGGATGCCACTAAAAGCAATATTTCCACCAGCTACAGGCTCAACCACGGAGGACTCAGGCACCTGCCTCCCCGAAGGTGGTGATATCATGACAGCTGGTATCACCACACTAGGACCTACTCTACCCACACCAGGACCCACCCCACTCACACCAGGTGCAAGCAGCTCGACTGGACCTGACAAATCAGGAACCGGTCTACCCACTATACCACTTACAACAGGAGTTGCAAGAGTGGCCGGAATAACTGGCAGCGTAACATTTCCCTGAGGGAGCTCCTCCTGTTAGGAATACCACAACCCGATACCTAGGGACCATCCTAAGTAGGGTAACCCCACTTGGAATCGGAATCTCTGGTCTCTAACACCCCCCTCTGGCTCCCTTACAGGGCCCACGCGTCCTCATAAATATCAATCTCAGTTGCGTCCTGTGACTATATTACTACAGAATTGAAGGTGTTAGAATAACACCATATACATCGCCGCCGTCTGTCCGACCGGATCTTATTCACAGGATATATGAGAGGGGACCTTCGGCTAGGTCTGGGAAGTAGAACAGAGTGATTCTGTCAACTACTCAAAGAGTTACTTGGCTCCAAAGACATGATACCTTTGGCACAGGCCGTAAGTAATGGGACGATTTCGCACAAAGAGATGGTATCAAATAGTAAAGAATCTCTACTAGAGACCAATACAATTACATCTACCAGAAGAGTCTAGAACTCCAAAGGACACTACCAAAGAAGCCAACAAACTTCACGGAGTGTTGCAACTGGGTTTCAGAACACGTCATAATTATGGAGTGATCCTCAATACTATAATGGTTACTAAAACCTATTAGCCAGAGAGCAACCAAGGGTTGCCGACCGAGAGATTAATTACCAATCTGGTGGAATAGCTTCCTGTAAGTTGATAAGAAGTCATCCAGAGAAAATCTATTGGTTGGATATGGAGTTACAAAGGATCGGAGTCAGACAATCTACGATAGTTGTAATGATGACCATCTTTGCAGATATAGCCGAGGATAAAACTGATCATTTTATCAATGGCGAAGACAATTGGAGCCCACTGAGTTCGACTTAAGAAATAGGCCATAAGTCCAAAGACTCTGCTAATCGGGATATTACTATTGGAGACAGTATGTTTCCTAAGAAAAAATATCATAATTACCGAAGAAGGTGTGATTGTTTTCAGGGTCCACAGGTGTTCACACCTTGGAAGAAAACTCGACATTGTGAATTAAGATTAAAGAAGTACATAGTTGTGTGATAAATAGATGTAGTCCGCGAACACTCAGATGCGGAATATAAATATTGAAGTACCTCCCAAGCTTTAGACATCATCAAACAATGGAGAAGAGACCTTAACAATATAATATTGTTTTTACGATTCTACCCTACTTTACCTACTTTACTTCTCTCCTAGTAGTCATAAATGAAACGAGCCAAGTCTGAGCCTTCCTAGACAATCTCTATCTACAAAAACGAATCTCAATTGACTTAGACAATCTTGAAGTCTATCAAGTTGTCTCTGCCTAACATCTCTGCTGGACTCAGAGAATTCCAAGGGTCTAGCCCACTGCCTCCAACCGAGACCGCTATTGTAACCGAAGTGATCGAGAGAACAGGAGAAATAGAGATAACTGTAAGAACTTTAACCGCCAAAATTGTGACCAAACTGTAAGTAGAATCACATTCAGAGGCTACCCAAGCTAGCAAGGTAGATGTTTCCTTCTCAGTAAAATAATGTCACCAAGAAGGAACAGAGATATGGTGTCAAATATAAGAGACTTCACCATCAAGGAAGAAGTTTTTCTCGACTGCACAAGACAGAACTACTTATGAACTTAAAGTGGATATCCCAGATTGGGTGAAGGTCTGCTTAACTGTTGAGACCATGAGGAGGTAACTATAGTGAACAAGTGAAAAGATAAGTGAAAGGAAGAAAGAATTTCCAGCAAATGTAGGAGGAGGTATAACAACAATGCCTCCAAATGATAATCGAAGTTAAAGACTTGAAGCCTATAATGAGATAGAAATCAAGGGCTATGATTGGATCGATGCCGAACTTTCACATTCTGACATGGAGTGAAAGAAGAAGGAAATGTATGTGGAATTCAATTTAATTTTATTTAAACCGGTACCACCACCCCTGGCATACGATGAGCTCCAGGGCTGGGCTCCTACAGTATCCCATCCTGGATACTGCTAACTACAAACTAACTAAACCTCCAACCCTGTACCTAAAACATTCCCACACCATGTCCCAACATAAACACTAAATCCAAAGCCATCAATGGTAAAAAAGGTCATCCTCAGTGTAGCTTACCTACTAGGCATGTTATTCATACAGAATACAAAATTCCACTACCGCCACAAGAATGTGACCTCATAATAATCTCCTCCACAATAGAAACCTGCCCAAGTGCCCCCACTCAATGATCTTAGGACACCGTGCTGACAACCCCGCCACCCACCCCCATTCGGAAACAAAAGAAACATCCAAGAGCCGAAGTGCATAGATGAGAGGGAAAGACGACTAACATAACGAGAACTCCCTAGCTGAGGGGGTACAAACTATTGTAGGGAATCCAAGGGGCAATACAGTAGCAGTGCAATCTGAAATCCTCAGCAGAAGCAGTCAGGATAACATGGCCCCCAAGCTGTCGACACCTGGCTGAACACAGCAAAGAATTTAAGTCCAACTTCAACTCCTCAACTCTCTCCGCTGCTGGCAAACCCGCTGCAGACTCTGTAGTAGCCTGTTCACAATAGCAAACCAGCAACAGTGATGACTCTTCTGAGTTGAGGACAAGTGGCAAAGGTGAGGTCTAGTCTTGTTTGACCATGCGCTTCTTGATTCTCTACCTTTTCCCACCGTTGGGTGCAGGTCTAGTTTCAGTAGTCGAGTCGCCACCCTCATCACCACCCACTGCCACAGGGGGGACACCATCAGAGACGTTATCTTGACCAGCCACAGGCTTAGTTACTGAGGCCTCAGGCATCTGCCCCCCTGAAGTGGGTGATACAACTGCAGCTGGTGTCATCACATCAGGATCCACTCCACCCACACTAGGAGCAAGCTCCTCAACCGGACCTAATGAATCAGAAGCTGGTCCACCCTCACCACCACCCACAACCGAAGCTACAGGAGTGGCCACAATAACCTGTGGCACAACATTTCCCCAAGGGAGCTTCTTCACTAGATCCTGCGAATTCTCAGAGTCCTGCCCACCCCCCCCCAACTGAGACCTCCATAGTAACCGAAGTGACCGAGGAGATAGGTAAAGTGGTAATAACCGTAGGAGCTTCAGCTGCCAAAATCGTGACCAAACCACGGACAGTATCAGATTCAGAGGACATTGTAGCTGACGAGGTAGATATTTTTTTCTCAGCGTAATGAAGTCCCCCAGAAAGGACAGAGATGTGATGTTGAAGGCAAGAGACTTTGGCCTCAAGAACAAAGTTCTTCTTAACAGCACCACACAGGACTACAGATGAATGTAAAATGGATATGGTAGAGAGGGTAGAGGGTCATTGTGTCATTGCAACAGTCAGGAGGTGATATAGCTAAACAGCTAAAAGGATAAGTAAAAGGAAGAAAGAACTTTCAGCAAATATAGAAGAAGGGATAACAATAATAACCACGAAAGGTGATCGAAGTCAATGACATGTAGTCTATTGTAAGATAGAAATCTAGGACTCTGATTCAATCGACACTGAACCTTCACGTTCCGACATGGTGTAAAAGAAAGAGGACAAGTACTTAGAAGAAAAAAAGAAAAATAAATCAATTTAGTCTAATTTTATTTAAACTTGTACCTCCAACACTTGCATATGATGAGCTCCCGCAGGTACAGGCATACCACTAACCGATATACTACTAATCGCAAGCAAAATAAGTCTATGGCTCCACATCTACTATCCCCAAATCATGCTTACACGAGAACTAATTAGAGATCATCAAACAACCCAGCTCCTATCCCAGTCCAAGTCTATAGCCTCTCTGGGAGTAAGCCAACAAGGACCAAGCATAGCCGAAGCCGAGCGAAAAATCAACCTGACCAGGTTCCTTGTCCAACAAACATAAAAACACTACCTTCCGGTCCAAATACTGTCCTGCGAAACCTCCATCACAGTTGAAAATCAGCAAAAAATAAACTAAAGCTACAGGTGACACAATGGCGGAGAGGAGGCAACCAACATATCTATCTCTCATGCCCACATGCTAGGTGGTCGACCCTATGAACCCACTTTACCAGTTACCTCCGAGGAGCATACCAGTGAGGAGGACCTTTTCCTGCTGAATATTCCTCAAACAAAATAACAAAAACAAAAAAAACACATAGAGGTAGTAACAGACTAACAAGGTCAGTGGGACCTATCTTCCACCCGTAGTGCTTTGCTCCCCCCCCGCCATACCCAGAACCAAACCTAAAAAACCAAAAAAACTCCATAAAACCCAGCACACAACACCCAAACAAGTCCAACTAGGTGGTCACAACCTACTGTCAGCAGAGGTGGCCATCAGCTAGCCAGTTCGTCAGGGAGCCTTGCAGCACTTAGCAGCTTCACCCAACAGCCCAAGCCAGACTAGAAACACTTAATTAGACCTCGCCCAACCTGACGCAAGCCTGACTGGTACTCACAGGTGCATCTCCTCCCCCTGAAACCTTTCTGAATCTCCACACACCTGATATCATGGAGCCCATCCAGTCTCTTCATCCTTTCAAACAAATTAACGATATCACAGCGATAGGACAGCCTATACCTAGCTCTATCAGGCAGCCACTGTACTTGGCCATACTAACAGAGCCCCAACCCTGGATATCGCATAGCCAAAGGGGGCCTACTAGCCACAGCCAGGAGCTACAATGGAGACAGCACCAATACCCAAAGGTACTGGCACCAGTCACACTGTCCAACCTAGTTACACTGAAGTCCAACCAAGTCAGGAAAGGGTAAGCAGAGCTAGTCTAGGCCAGCCCCACATGTCCAGCAAGAGGTACAGACTAAACGATGGGAAGGAGGTACCCCCAACAGATGTAACAGGAAGGGGGAGGGCAAGTGAACAGAAGCAGAAAAACAGAAGGTAGGCCCCACTCGTAACAGACGAAGCCGCCAACCACAATCTATAACTGAACCATCCAAACATACTGACAACATGAGTGTCTGGTAGCCAATCATCCCATACCACCCCCAGCAGTCATCAAAAGCCACACCAGGGGGTAAGACTTTTCAGGATCAAAGCCATCCTTACCTAGACAAGAAGGAGACACCTGACGGTATTACCGTAAATGCCGTAAGGACAAAAGCTCCAAGGAAACGTTAATAAACAATATTGTAGAATTCCAACCGTAGAAACAAAAAACATAATGAAGAGGGGCCAAGTGGGTACCGCCCTGCCACCAGGGGAATGATGCGGCCAGTACAACAAGTTGAAACTTAGGAAGGTCATCAGTCTATCCCAAGAGCGTTTTGCATCGTGAGATCTAATGACTCCATTAAAATTCAACAAACATGTACTGTTCCAAAGAACAACGCAGATGATCCTCCCAAACACAATGTTCAATCTTCCCAATCGAACACAAAACCTGCGAGTGCATGATAGACATGAAGCTGAAGACATTTTACAGAAAGGGGCTCGTAAGCGATAGCACTGAATAGTTCAAAGTGCCAGCATCATGAGATGACCAGCAGTCAATGAAACGAGAAGCAAATAAGTAATCTACCAGGCAACTACCATAACAGATAGAGCTCAACAGCAATAATTCCAGGAACTATTGAGTGAACTCTAATATCTCCCCCAGAATCTAAGGCATCGAAGACCATCATAGGTGTGAAAGGAATGCTACTGAGGCGGAGTGAAGGTAGGAATAGGAAAAGTACTTAGAGCTAAGTATGAAGAGCCTATCCTCCTCTGCTGTATGGGCCTCCTTATATAGTACTTTTCCTGCCACAAGTCATGTGACTCAAAGTTGTCACATGCGCGAAATCAAATCATAACAATCTAGCCATATGACTAAAGTGGTCACTTGTGCAAAACCTATGACCTCCTAGCAAGTTCAAGTGCGAAAACTCATAAACCAATCATAACGCAATATACAAGTCCTATGACCCACAGTAGTCACATACGTGAAACATATGACCTCATAATGAGATCATGTACAAAACATACCTTGTATGTGCAAGGCATACCCGCAAGGCATACTTGCAAGCAACACTTGCCAGGCGCACATCCCATGACTCATCATTGAGTCATGTGCGAAACTTAACAAATCATAACATAACAAGTCATATGACCCACATGAGTCATATATACAAAACAATAACATACCTATGACTCATAATTATGAATTATGTGAAAACCTTTTTCATGCCAAGTCACATTTGTGACAGATACATTTGTCTTGCTGAATAGTGACTTTTGAGCAACAACATGTATCTCTATTCTCTCTTTTACAAATACCCAGGCCTATTTACTAGTGCTCGAAAAATTTCTTCATTGCTTTTTCACCTATCCTACAACTAACCAACCATGGAAACACTCTGTACCCAATTTGTATAAGTACATAATTCTTATTCAGCATTTTTGGCTTTTTGATATTTTACCAGAGAGGCCCATTTTACATGTCGCATACCATGTGAGGCACTCTTACAGAGTGCTACCTTCTCTGAAGATCAGGTTGCTAAGCCTTCTCCAAAGTGGTCAGAACCTTGGCACCCTTAATAGCACTTCTTTTTAAAAATACTTCTACACTGTAAGTAGATTAACTAAATAGTTAACACTTGGACCTCAGCTAATCAAAAATAGGGGAGATACTTGAACCACGGCCATGTTTATAGAGACAAAACTGTTCTATAAGGAAGAGTGTTTTTCAGATGAGGTCAAGCTCGGGCGAGCTATAGACTGCCCCACCACAAAGTTAAAACAGTTAATTTAGATTAACTCACAAAATAATCAATGTCTTGTACGACATTTATCTCTCTTTGCATAGTTTTTAACCATCTCATTAACTGGTCTTCACACTTCTAGCAATCTATCCCCACTAGGTCTATTGTGGCTCAGTATCATAATTCTCATTAACCATACCCCCCAATAAGCAGGCCAGACCCCCTGGTCACTGCAATTGAATACAACTCCCAGGCAAGAAGTATTCCGAAATAGGGGGTCCCTGTCAAGAGTTGCAGGAAGGGTGGAAGATGTGTGAAGGTCTGTATACTTAGAGTAAAAAGTTAGTTAGCCCCTAATTAAAGATCATGAAATACCTTTTCAAAAAAATCAGATACAATTATCATATCAAAATACTGGATCTTTTAAAGAGTTTTTTCGTAAGTGAAGTGCCAATTATACCAAAACAGGATATCAGCTAATTTATCTATGGACAATATTACAAGTTAAAACCCAGGAAACCTCATATAAGCAGAGGTACATAGTGCAGGCTTTACAATTCGTAGCAGGCTGGACATATTAGTGGATTTCTGATAACCAAGGGTTAGCAATTAGTAACATATCAGATGTCTGTCATGCACCAGCAACACCGAAAAAGAGAAACAGGCAACCGTTTTCTATTACTCCCACTACCCACCAAGTCCTTATTACTGCTGCAACAAGGGATACTGAGCATCGTCAGACGCCATTTATAGACATCGTAAATATCTGCAAAGTCCAGATCTCGGAGAAAACACTTTAAAAAGCTTTTGCCCTCGAGGGCTACCACCACTGCCAGGCTTGGAAAAAGCCTCTGGTAAAGCCAGACCAGAATGCTAAGTGGCTTGAATTCACTCTCGCTCATTGAGGTTAGTGCCATGAAGATTGGCAATAGGTTATCTTGACTGATGAATGCTACATATGGCTGTCAGGTATATGTGGCACAGTCTGAATAACCCATTGCGCTGAGGAGGAGTTTGAGGATGCATGCCTCTCTGCTCAGTTCAAGAAGCAGGATGCTATCATGATCTGGGAGGAGATAGATAGCCAAGCAAAGGCACTGCTTGTTCTTTAGGAGTGAGAGGATTAGAGTACAATAACTGCAAGTACGTATTGTACAGTCACGAATGTGGCTTGGCGAGGAAAATGTTTTCATGTGATAACATGGTTATGAGTCACGGTATGTAATTGTTTCACCATATGACTCATTCAAGTTATATGATTTGTTATGTGAAGGAATTTGTGATGCTTTCACACATGACTCAAATATGAGTCATGGGAAGTACA